>NC_084564.2:20330000-20370000 GCF_033978685.3 Nerophis lumbriciformis
CTTCATTTTCATAAAACAAACTACAACTGTATTCTCATAAAATAACGGCTTTGTTCTTGTTAAATGAAAACAAAAGTGTATTTTTTTCAGCTTTATTCTGGTGAAATTACACAATTGCAACTTTTTTTCCCTGAGAAAATTGCAGCTTTATTCTTGCAAAATGGTTGACAAAATTATTATTAATACTTCTGCAAATATTCTAAATCACAGGTGTCAAACTCAGGGTATATCATTTTATGTCGCCCGAAAAAGCCTAGAATTAATGTGCATCAGTAAATGACTGCATATTTCTTTTTGAATGTCGTTGATATTGACAAAAAGAGTTGCACATCATTTAAAGTTTAGTATTATCTGATGATGCAACAAAATATTCCAAACATCTGTTCTTATCAACAATTGATGTTAATCTGCTTGTAAACATGGCTTGTGATTTCAAAGCAAGTTATCCACCAGTGTGTTAGAAAAAATATAATAATCTAATACATCGGCAGTTGCGTAATAATATCATGCAACAAAAGTGTTCCTCTGAGAGCGATGATAACTGCGATGTGACCATTAATAAAAACGAGTTTGACAACCGTATTCAAATGTAGATTTTAGTGGAAAGGGGATTCATATGAGAGGTAGAGTGTGTGGAGTGGAGATGGGTTAGGGAATAATTTTGCAATACATCCATCCACCTATCCATTTTCTACCGCTTGTCCCGTTCGGGGGTCGCTCGGGGTGCTCGAGCCTATCTCAGCTGCACACGGGCGGAAGGCGGGGTACAAAAAAGTCCCCACCTCATCACAGGCCCAACACAGATAGACAGACAACATTCACACTCACATTCACACACTAGGGCCAATTTAGTGGTGCCGTCTGCTGAAAATGATGGACAGCGCCACTTTCCATAGCAACTGTGGTCGAAGTTGATATTGCCACAAAACACATGTTTTATTATTATTATTATGATAATGCATTTACTTGACATAAAAATATCATTCCCATTAATGAGTTGTTAAATTAGCATCCAGTCCATCTATGATGGATTAGGAGTTGTAATCTGTCCAAGACCAAAAAGGACAAATTCCAGGTGTAGCGCTCCTTTGTCAAAGGTAATCATCTTTCCGCTGGTTCGCATGCGTAAACTTTGTCACGACCTTTACTTCTTATATTTAGTCAAGTTTGATGTCCTCTGTGCTCGCAATAGCAGAGAACAACACAGATAGACAGACAACTTTCACACTCACATTCACACACTCGGGCCAATTTAGTGTTGCCGTCTGCGTAAACTTTGTCACGACCATTACTTCTTATATTTAGTCAAGTTTGATGTCCTCTGTGCTCGCAATAGCCGAGAACTCCACAGTTGCCACGATGATTTATTTCGTATAATCCATTTTAATCCAGCAAATTTGAAAAAAAAAAAGTTGTCATATAGCTACTGTGTCACTGTGTCAGGATGCGACACTAATAAAACATCAACATGGCTCTGGGGTAGAGACAGCTAGTTGCCGTAGCTCTTTGCTCATCCCCCGCTTGTTTTCACCTTTGTTTATTTTATTGATTTATTTATAAAAATATATAAATACAAAAAAATATATTTAACACTAAAGTGGATAGTGGTCCCCCAATTTGTCTCGTTTCATGTGTCAGGTAAACCGTGACGAATGGAGCCATGTGAATCGTATTCCTACTGGAAAGGAATACTGCACTTTTTTTTAGAATTTTGCCCATCATCCACAATCCGTATGTGAGACAAAAACTGAATAGTAAAAAAAAAAAAACGGTTAGTATGCAGGTAATAATTTGTTGGTAATCCTAAGTATTACCATAACTTCTTTCCTGGGTGCATTGATCTCACAGAGCGTATAGCAACGAACATAGCTTTCGTCAAAAACAACAGCAAAGAGAACACTAATGGCCGACTTGGTGACAGCCTTGGGGTGTTATCATGTAGCACTGCTGCTAAGTGCTACAATTAAAAACATCGAACAAAAACAGAGACTTGCGATGTCTGCTCTTCCTGTGATGTGTGTATCTTTCAGCACTTGTGCTCTCCTTGAGCTGTTACCTTCAGCGAGCGTCTGGAGGAGAAAGTCAAAAAGATATGTCTCTCCTAACTTGGAGAAGCCAAAACATCAGTTTCTATGTGTGTGTGCTAAGTCAGGAGAGCACACCCTGACCATAAAGGGAGATATTTGTGGGTAAATGTCTGGAAAACAACTGCTTTAAGTCATAACTTAAATGTTGGCTTTGAGCTAGAAAGGTAGTCTCTACACAAGGATACGGCTATCACTTTTGCATTCCGAAGTCCCAATTAGAGCCTCTTTTCCTATGAGAAGTGATCCAATCCCCCTGCGAATATCAAACTGAGGGGCCTTATTTTATTATGTGCTCAAACTGAAATAACACGATTTAAATAAACTTGGTGGTTTGTTTTCTCCAAGTTGGATGAAAATATTCACCATAAGCAAAACATAATATGCGTTAATTAATTCACTTCATTACTCAAAATGTTTTGTAAACATAACGACAAACCCCGTTTCCATATGAGTTGGGAAATTGTGTTGGATGTGAATATAAACGGAATACAATGATTTGCAAATCATTTTCAACCCATATTCAATTGAATGCACTACAAAGACAAGATATTTGATGTTCAAACTCATAAACTTTTTTTTTTTTTTTGCAAATAATAATTAACTTATAATTTCATGGCTGCAACACGTGCCAAAGTAGTTGGGCATGTTCACCACTGTGTTACATGGCCTTTCCTTTTAACAACACTCAGTAAACGTTTGGGAACTGAGGAGACACATTTTTTAAGTTTCTCAGGTGGAATTCTTTCCCATTCTTGCTTGATGTACAGCTTAAGTTGTTCAACAGTCCGGGGGTCTCCGTTGTGGTATTTTAAGCTTCATAATGCGCCACACATTTTCAATGGGAGACAGGTCTGGACTACAGGCAGGCCAGTCTAGTACCCGCACTCTTTTACTATGAAGCCACGTTGATGTAACACGTGGCTTGGCATTGTCTTGCTGTAATAAGCAGGGGCGTCCATGGTAACGTTGCTTGGATGGCAACATATGTTGCTCCAAAACCTGTATGTACCTTTCAGCATTAATAGCATTAGATATGTAAGTTACCCATGTTTGGGCACTAATACACCCCCATACCATCACAGATGCTGGCTTTTCAACTTTGCGCCTATAACAATCCGGATGGTTGTTTTCCTCTTTGGTCCGGAGGACACGACGTCCACAGTTTCCAAAAACAATTTGAAATGTGGACTCGTCAGACCACAGAACACTTTTCCACTTTGTATCAGTCCATCTTAGACGAGTTCAGGCCCAGCGAAGCCGACGGCGTTTCTGGGTGTTGTTGATACACGGTTTTCGCCTTGCATAGGAGAGTTTTAACTTGCACTTGACAAAGCAGGTGGCCGCTGGGTAGAGCAGTCTTGGTAGAGCGGCCGTGCCAGCAACTTGAGGGTTGCAGGTTCGATCCCCGCTTCCGCCATCCTAGTCACTGCCGTTGTGTCCTTGGGCAAGACACTTTACCCACCTGCTCCCAGTGCCACCCACACTGGTTTAAATGTAACTTAGATATTGGGTTTCACAACGTAAAGTGCTTTGAGTCACTTGAGAAAAAGCGCTATATAAATGTAATTCACTTCACTTCACTTGGCCAAATACTTTTGGCAATATAGTGTATTAGGACAAGTTCAAAATGTAATGTAAAATTGTATTACCCTAACTGGTGTTTACCCCTGAACTACTTTACAGATGAAAAGTAGATCAATGAACCAGAAAAGTAACTGTAAATGCTGCTTTCATTTGAATCTGACTAGTTTTCTGGGATTTCTTTAGTTAAAATGACTCGCAAACAAACGGCGGGCATCTGCACATCGCTTCGCATTATTCACTTAAAAAAGAGCAGTTTAAAAGATTTGACTCATTTGCTTACAAAATTACAAAAAAAAAGTTCAGTTTCTTTCATTCACATTATTCTTGCAATTCTATGAAATATACTGTACAGTTTAGAGCCAAGGGTGTTTTCTCATTGAATTCACCCCTGAACTCGTGTCAGCACCTTGGTAAAGGGAACAGCCTGGGACGATAGCCTCTGACCTGTGTTTTATTTATTTTCTTTTTTTTACATAGTTGAGCGTAAGAATCTGTCAAGAGAATGTTGACCGGAGGAATTTGCTGTGTGTGCAGTGCATGCTCGGTTCACATCCCGGATCAATAGATCAACCAAACTTAAAATGCAAATGCTCATGTGCTACCCTGACACGTGGCACATTAAATTCAAATAGGGGTTTTGGTTGCCATCAGACGAGTAGTTTTGCAGCATGCTGTGGAGCAAGTAAGCGTCAGTAAAAGGCATGATCTGCTCTGAGCCTCACAAGGTTACCTGGATAATTTATATCAAGCTTGTTAACCTTTCCTGCTCCACTTGGACTGAGTGGCGGGGGATGTGCAGGTATATGTGCACACACGTTCGCAGGCATGTGATGAGTGAACACAAAGGTTTAGCACGGCCCTTATCAGACTTTGACAGTCTTAATTACAGCCCAGGCAGTGGGAATCCATTGATTCGAAGATAAATGTTAGCACACCTGTGTGCGGAATCCATATCTTTATCTTAATGGCCCTGGGAAAATGCTTCATTAGAGCTCATTAGAATAATGTGAAGCAATAAGCTTTAATTAGTTTCCCAATGTGTATTGGCAAATTTCCTTTCACACCCACACACACTTGCATACACTCAAACACGCACACACTTTCATGCTCAATATGTTACGTCTAGGGATACACAATATTCTTTTTCAAACCAATGCCGATAAAGATAACTTCTATTATACTGTAGGCCGTTACCATACAAACCCTGTTTCCATATGAGTTGGGAAATTGTGTTAGATGTAAATATAAACGGAATACAATGATTTGCAAATCCTTTTCAACCCATATTCAATTGAATGCATTACAAACACAAGATATTTGATGTTCAAACTCAAAAACTTTTTTTTTTTTTGCAAATAATAATTAACTTAGAATTTCATGGCTGCAACACATGCCAAAGTAGTTGGGAAAAGGCATGTTCACCACTGTGTTACATGGCCTTTCCTTTTAACAACACTCAGTAAACGTTTGGGAACTGAGGAGACACATTTTGTAAGCTTCTCAGGTGGAATTATTTCCCATTGTTGCTTGATGTACAGCTTAAGTTGTTCAACAGTCCGGAGGTCTCCGTTGTGGTATTTTAGGCTTCATAATGCGCCACACATTTTCAATGGGAGACAGGTCTGGACTACAGGCAGGCCAGTCTAGTACCCGCACTCTTTTACTATGAAGCCACGTTGATGTAACACGTGGCTTAGCATTGTCTTGCTGAAATAAGCAGGGGCGTCCATGGTAATGTTGCTTGGATGGCAACATATGTTGTTCCAAAACCTGTATGTACCTTTCAGCATTAATGGCGCCTTCCCAGATGTGTAAGTTACCCATGTCTTGGGCACTAATACACCCCCATACCATCACACGTGCTGGCTTTTCAACTTTGCACCTATAACAATCCGGATGGTTATTTTCCTCTTTGGTCCGGAGAACACGACGTCCACAGTTTCCAAAAAAAATTTGAAATGTGGACTCGTCAGACCACAGAAAACTTTTCCACTTTGTATCAGTCCGTCTTAGATGAGCTCAGGACCAGCGAAGCCGACGGCGTTTCTGGGAGTTGTTGATAAAACGGTTTTCGCCTTGCATAGGAGAGTTTTAACTTGCACTTACAGATGTAGCGACCAACTGTAGTTACTGACAGTGGGTTTCTGAAGTGTTCCTGAGCCCATGTGGTGATATCCTTTACAAACTGATGTCGCTTGTTGATGCAGTACAGCCTGAGGTATCGAAGGTCACGAGCTTAGCTGCTTACGTGCAGTAATTTCTCCAGATTCTCTGAACCCTTTGATGATATTACGGACCGTAGATGGTAAAATCCCTAAATTCCTTGCAATAGCTGGTTGAGAAAGGTTTTTCTTAAACTGTTCAACAATTTGCTCACGCATTTGTTGACAAAGTGATGTCCCTCGCCCCATCCTTATTTGTGAATGACTGAGCATTTCATGGAATCTACTTTTATACCCAATCATGGCACCCACCTGTTCCCAATTAGCCTGTTCACCTGTGGGATGTTCCAAATAAGTGTTTGATGAGCATTCCTCAACTTTATCAGCATTTATTGCCACCTTTCCCAACTTCTTTGTCACGTGTTGCTGGCATCGAATTCTAAAGTTAATGATTATTTGCAAAAAAAAAAAATGTTTATCAGTTTGAACGTCAAATATGTTGTCTTTGTAGCATATTCAACTGAATATGGGTTGAAAATTATGTGCAAATCATTGTATTCCGTTTATATTTTTATCTAACACAATTTCCCAACTCATATGGAAACATGGTTTGTACTTGCCAACCCTCCCAATTTTCCCGGGAGACTCCCGAATTTCAGCGCCTCTCCCGAAAACCTCCCGGGACAAATTTGCTCCCGATTTTCTCCTGATTTCCAGCCGGAGCTGGAGGCCACGCCCCCTCCAGCTCCATGCGGACGAGGAAGATACAGCAATGGCGACGCCGGCGACGAGTAAGATGAATAAATACGCTTGTAAGTTCCAAAACGAATGGAAACAAGAATTTCAGTTTATCCAGGGCAGTTAGAAGGGGAAGGGATATGTTGCCTGTAAATTTTGTAGAACAGACTTCTCCATTGAACACGGTGGGCGAACGGATATACTCAGTCATGAACGGACAGCGAAGCACCAAGCGTCGGCAGCGCAGCACCGGTCCCAGCCCAGTATTATGGGCCACCTCGCTAAATGGAGACCCGAGGGTGTAACATATGCAGATACAAAGATGGCTATGCTGATAGCTGGAAGCAACATCCCGTTCTCATTTGCGGATGTCTTCAACAAATCCGTGAAGGATATGTTCCCGGATTCAGAGATCGCTCGCCAGTACGCAAATGGCAGAACAAAGGCTACTCAAATAGTGAAAGGTAAGTGTCTTTTTTTTTTTTTTTTTTAGTAAGTAAGCATCAAGTACAGTACAGTTAGTAGAACAGCTGTGTTTTCATTACTGTGTATTTAGTATGTATGTAGTACATAAGGCTGTGCTTCTGGCTGCAAAGCATTGCACTTTCAAGTACAACAATGAGTAGATGAGTGTGTGTATATGTGTAAATAAATAAACACTGAAATTCAAGTATGTATTTTATTTATATATATATATATATACAGTATATATAATAAAATAAATATATATATATATAGCTAGAATTCACTGCAAGTCAAGTATTTTATGTATATATATATATATATATATATATATATATATATATATATATATATATAAATATATATAAGAAATACTTGACTTTTGGTGAATGCTAGCTGTAAATATACTCCTCCCCTCTTAACCACGCCCCCAACCACGCCCCCGAATAAAATATACTTTAATATATTTTATGTTTCTTCCTCTTTGTTGTACCTATCAAAAAAATGGATGTGTTTTAAATTAAATGATGTTATATGAGGTTGTTTTCTTTACTTATGGAGGTTGTTTTTTTTCCTATGAGGTTTTTATTTTCCCTTTGCCTCAGTCTGGACCCCCTCTCCAGGGGCCCAGGTTTAGACTGATTTTTTTTTTTCTCACTCCCCTCGCAGCGTCTACCTGTTTCTCACCGGAAGTTGGCAGAACCGACAGCGATCCTGTTCTGTCTCCCTGTAATGTGTGTCTGCTCTTGAATGGGATTGTGCTGAAAATCTTAATTTCCCCTCGGGGATTTCTAAATATTTGTGGTTCTGATTCTGACTGATTATTGATTTGTTTGATTTCCTTGTGTCATTAAGTCCACAGTCACCCCACAAATTGATATGCACATGCATTTAAGATTTCTTTTGGGCTTTTTGTGCCATCCATTTGCCTTTCCCACCTAGGACCAGAGATGCGGGTATGGCTACGCGGCACCGAGTTGGACATCTGACGTTACACGAAAGAATAAGAACTCGGGGAGAAAAAGCGGACACGAGCCTGTGGGGCTTATTTACTTCGAGGAATGTGAGTCGATTTGGGGAGGATGCCCGGCCACCGTTGCCATGGCCAAAGGTCTCGATACAAGCGACTCGGAACTGTCGTCAGGCGAGCCATCGGCGTCCTGTAGCTTGGCCGAAGAGACGGCCTAAAGTAAGGGGCGACTTGAGGAAGAGCTGGGCGACTACCGCACCCGGAGACTTCGAAAGAAGCTAACCTCAGCGTCCATAGCCCAAGAAGACCTCGGGCAAAAGAAACTTTTAAGACAAGAAGAGATGGACAGCAAATTCTTCAACAGTATGGACCGTATAACCTCTAATATACAAACCATAGTGAGGCACATTACGCAGCCTAGGCTACCACCAAGTGAGCCTCGAAATATTTCCAACCACCCTACCTCACATACCCCAACATGCACATCCAACATACACACACAATAGCCATCACCCAAGACACCCACCCTCACCACTGGCTACACACTACAGGCCAATATGTATGCATCCACCTGAGCGTCCATCTGCTCCAAGCTCTCCAGTAGATGACTTTAGATCACTGTGAAGTCATTTTAAAAGCGATATATTGTAAATAGTTTGCTGTTCTTTTTTAAATGTCTTTGCTGTGTTTTGTGTGAAAGTTTCTAAATGAAAAATGTATCTCCTTTGAACAATAGCCAGTGTTGTGGTATTTCAATTAACTAGAATCCAGTGTGCTGTGGGGCCCTATTGTAGTGAATCACACCTGAACAATCACATTGTGGAGGGAGGCGTCGCCATCGCTGTCCAAGGTGCTGAGGACAGCGCGCTGGCAGACAGGGGCGTGTCAGGACCGGCTTCGAAACACAACTGACAGCTGATTAGATTTCCCAGGTGGTACGAGTTGTCTAATCACCTGTTGTCTTTAACAGTAACGGTCGGGAACAGCAGGAAAAGGAGGGCTTGGAGAGTTTGGAGAGGAATGACACGGACTGAAAAGTCGAATATTGAAATCATTGATGGTGAATAAAACCTTGTTCAACTCTGAACGCCGGACTCCTGTGGACATGTGTGATCGGCGAAACCTGCTCGGAAGCGACTTCCACACACATCTTTAAAAGACATGACAAAGACAATGCGAAAAAAAATAAAAATGATACACCCAGGAATGGGGTCAAATTAATCTCTTCCTTACTGTACTATGTACCGTATTTTTCGGAGTATAAGTCGCACCGGTGTATAAGTCGCACCTGCCGAAAATGCATAATAAAGAAGGAAAAAACATATATAAGTCGTACTGGAGCCCAGGCCAAACTATGAAAAAAACTGCGACCTATAGTCCGAAAAATACGGTATAGTACATTTTTCCTTGGAAATAGACATACTCTAATAAAAAGGGTTCAAACTTTTAATTGGTAAATGTCATATTTTTTAGTGAAACCTTGTCATGTTCAACTTCAGATTTGTTTATTTCAAATTTATAGTTGCAAAATCTTTCTTCCACAACTCCATTTTTTTTTTCTCCAATGGCTGTCTTAAATTCGGCCCGAGCCAGGAAGCCAGAAATGATGTGCAGATAAAACATGAATCACATCTAGCAAGTGATGATCACCTTCCACTGGCACCATCTCAAAATTGGTCTATAATGAGCGAGGGAGACGGAGGCTCAGGACATGCTCCACTTGTCTCTAAGTTGAACTCTAAAGGTTGGGATTGAAGGGAAGGGTGCTGGAGGCGTTCACAGACTTCCAAGCGTAGAAGCAGCACAATCAAGACAGCATGAGGAGCAACTATTAGGGAGTTATTTTTGGGGCAGGTAATGATCGGCATCCTGTGGGGAGAGTTTCATTCCTTGTTTTGTTATTTTGGACCAGTCGATGGGAATTGACTTGAATTTGCACAGCCTTCATGAGAAGTTAGAAGAAATGTAGTAAGTCGGTTTGAGCGTCATGCTGCTGCATGAACAAAAAAGCTTTAGAATAAAAATGCGTTTGCTCGCCAATGCTTGACCCAAGCTGAGTAACCGCAGCATTTTTTTTTTTTTGCTTCTCAAACCTGTTCGTGGGCTGGGTGAATATAAGTCGGGCCTCATTATAAATTGAAATAAATGTAACAAAATGGAAACAAAAGGCTGACGCCACATAGCGGGAAGGTTAAAATCCAAACTCGCAAGTGAATGAAAGTATAATCGTCATAATGGGGGCAGTTTCCTATCTAAACTCCAGCTGTGCCCTCATCTCCATGAGATGAACTGCCTGCACACAACATCTCGCTGTATTATTAATGAGGTCGGAGCTATGCAGGGAGAAGCAAACTAATTATGGAGAGCCTTTCTTTCTTTCTTGTTTTTGGCTTTGCAGCGTGCTCACTGTTTATGAATTGACCTTAGAATCTCATCTGTTGTGCACTTATTGACTGAAAAAGAAATGAGGGTTCAATGCACTTGGCCATTCCAATAGCATTTATTTTGCCTTTGGGATTGTCATGTTGAAAATTAATTTAGAACACAGAGGGCATGATTTATCAAGATCTAAATACCACGGGCTAAACAGTGTTTGCAAACAATAAAATAGCATGTACTAGGGTTGTGTAGTATACCAGTATTAGTATTGTACCGCGATACTAATGAATCATGTTCGGTACTATACCGCCTCTGAAATGTACCGGTCCCCCATTCCCCTGGTCCCCCGTAGTCGTCACGTCATGACATTGCTGGTTTTACGAGGAAACGAGCATGTTCGGCAGCGCACAATCACGGAGTACTTTCAAGCAGACACAGTGTGTAGACAGAAAAGGAAGAACGGACGCATTTTGGCTTAAACACTAACAATAAAGGTGAAGTTCTAACACAGAAACGCCCACCGGAGGAGGGGCTTTAAGACATGGCTAGCTAGCTTGCGGCTAAAGTCCAATCCCAGTCGGCAGTGTTTTAGCTACTTCTAAATCACTAATCTTCGCCTCCATGGCGACAGAAAAAGTATGTTTCTTACAAGTATCATCCCTGCAGGACGAGGAATAGCTAAACATGCTTCACTACACACCGTAGCTCACCGGCATCAAAATGTAAACAAACGCCATTGGTGGATTTACACCACTGTAATGATACCAAGTACAGTAGCATATCGAGTCGATACTACTATGATTACGTTGATATTTTTTGGCATCACAACATCCTCTTTCGTTTTTTAGAAATGTGTATTATGTTTAAAAACTCAGGAAATATGTCCCTGGACACACGAAGACTTTGCATATGACCAATGTATGATCCTGTAACGACTTGGTATCGGATTGTTACCCAAATTTGTGGTATCATCCAAAACTAATGTAAAGTATCAAACAACAGAAGAGTAAGTGATTATTACATTTTAACAGAAGTGTAGATATAACATGTTAAAAGAGAAATTAAGCAGATATTAACAGTAAATGAACAAGTAAATTAATAAATATTTTTTTACTGCTTGTTCTTAATAATTTTTACAAAATAATAGAATGGAAAATGACACAATATGTTACTGCATACATTCAGCAGACTAAATTAGGAGCCTTCGTTTGCTTACTTACTGATAAAAGACAAATTGTCTTGTATGTTCACTATTTTATTTAAGGACAAACTTGCAATAAGAAACATATGTTTAATGTACCCTAAGATGTGTTGCTACCAGTACCAAAATATTGGTATCGGGACAACACTAGCATGTACTATTGCTTAAATGTTACTGACGGCTCACTTCCCATCCATAGAGTACGCCTGGTGGTCAAGCGAGCTCTGTTCTTAATGGGTACTAGGCGCCATTTAGCCTTTCTGGGAGAAAAATTGCTTGTGTTGTTTTCGGCTGTACGAACCGTTCAAATCGTGGAAAGGATAAACGTTTCTTCAGAGTTTTTAAAGACGTAATTAAACAGGGGGGAAGAGTGCAAGATTTTACGAAACACCGATGAGAAAAGCAGCGCACATTCCCGTCCAAGGGAGCAGAGTCGAAGAATACATGGTCAGTGATCACTTCATTAACGATTTGTAAGATATAGTTCTAACATTTATTAGTCCCCATTTAAGTATTATCTCGATACTGTTTTTTTAAGTTCCAAGATGGTGACGCGTGAACACCGCGAGGCCCAGCATCCGACCTATTTTTTCAAATTAATAGTAACCTACATGCTGGTTTTAAAGGCCTACTGAAATGAGATTTTCTTATTTAAAAGGGGATAGCAGGTCCATTCTATGTGTCATACTTGATCATTTCGCGATATTGCCATATTTTTGCTGAAAGGATTTAGTAGAGAACATCGACGATAAAGTTTGCAACTTTTGGTCGCTGATAAAAAAGCCTTGTCTGTACCGGGAGTAGCGTGACGTCACAGGTTGTGGAGCTCCTCACATCTGCACATTGTTTGCAATCATGGCCACCAGCAGCGAGAGCGATTCGGACCGAGAAAGCGACGATTTCCCCATTAATTTGAGCGAGGATGAAAGATTTGTGGATGACAAAAATGAGAGTGAAGGACTAGAGAGCAGTGGGAGCGATTCAGATAAGGAAGATGCTGTGAGAGGCAGGTGGGACCTGATATTCAGCTGGGAATGACTAAAACAGTAAATAAACACAAGACATATATATACTCTATTAGCCACAACACAACCAGGCTTATATTTAATATGCCACAAATTAATCCCGCATAACAAACACCCCCCGCCTTCCATCCATATAACCTGCCAATACAACTCAAACACCTGCACAACACACCTCAATCCCACAGCCCAAAGTAGCGTTCACCTCCCCAAAGTTCATACAGCACATATATTTCCCCAAAGTCCCCAAAGTTACGTACGTGACATGCACATAGCGGCACGCACGTACGGGCAAGCGATCAAATGTTTGGAAGCCGCAGCTGCATGCGTACTGACGGTACCGCGTCTGCGCATCCAACTCAAAGTCCTCCTGGTAAGAGTCTCTGTTGTCCCAGTTCTCCACAGGCCAATGGTAAAGCTTGACTGTCATCTTCCGGGAATGTAAACAATGAAACACCGGCTGTGTTTGTGTTGCTGCAGTCGGCCTCAATACACCGCTTCCCACCTACAGCTTTCTTCTTTGCTGTCTCCATTGTTCAGTGAACAAATTGCAAAAGATTCACCAACACAGATGTCCAGAATACTGTGGAATTTTGCGATGAAAACAGACGACTTAATTGCTGGCCACCATGCTGTCCCAAAATGTCCTCTACAATCCGTGACGTCACGCGCAGGCGTCATCATACCGAGACGTTTTCAGCAGGATATTTCGCGCAAAATTTAAAATTGCACTTTAGTAAGCTAACCCGGCCGTATTGGCATGTGTTGCAATGTTAAGATTTCATCATTGATGTATAAACTATCAGACTGCGTGGTCGGTAGTAGTGGGTTTTAGTAGGCCTTTAAGTCTGTTCACCCTGAACAGTCTTGCTTTATTGTCCTACACCCGACAATATCTCTTGGACGTCAGAATTCAACGAACCGACATCTTTATCGCCGACTTGCAACTTCCCGTTGAGATCACTCGTACACCGGGAGCTCTCACCAGAGCGAGGCCGGCTGCGAGAGCGTATCGCCCACGCCGAGAACGTAAGCAAAGGAGGGGGAAGCGAGGGGGGCTGCGAGCTAAGCTAAGGCTAACGCCGGACCGGCTATCGCTCCCTTCCATCTTACTCGCTACTGTGCGTTCCCGGGTGAATAAAATGGATGAACAGTGATAAATCACATTGCATGTGCTGTATAATACAAAACCCCAAACCAGTGAAGTTGGCACGTTGTGTAATTCGTAAACAAAAACAGAATACAATGGTTTGCAAATCCAGTTCAACGTATATTTATTGAATAGACTGCAAAGACAAGATATTTATTGTTCGAACTGAGAAACGTCCTTTTTTTTTGCAAATAATCATTAACTTAGAATTTAATGGCAGCAACACGTTGCAAAAAAGTTGGCACAGGGACATTTTTACCACTGTGTTACATGGCATTTCCTTTTAACAACACTCAGACCCATTTTTGAAACTTTTCAGGTGGAATTATTTCCCATTCTTGCTTGATGTACAGCTTAAGTTGTTCAACAGTCCGGGGGTCTCTGTTGTCGTATTTTACGCTTCATATTGCGCCACATATTTTCAATTGGAGACAGGTCTGGACTACAAGCAGGTCAGTCTAATACCTGCATTGTTTTACTTTGAAGCCACACTGTTGTGACACATGGCTTGGCATTGTCTTGCTGAAATAAGCAGGGGCGTCCATGATAACGTTGCTTGGATGGCAACATATGTTGCTCCAAAACCTGTATGTACCTTTCAGCATTAATGGTGCCTTCACAGATGTGTAAGTTACCCATGCCTCGGGCACTAATCTACCCCCATACCATCACAAATGCTGGCTTTTGAACTTTGAGCCGAGAATAATCCCAAAGGTTATTTTCCTTTTTGTTCCGGAGGACACGACGTCCACAGTTTCCAAAAACAATTTGAAATGTGGACTCGTACGACCACAGAACACTTTTACACTTTGCATCAGTCCATCTTAGATGAGCTTGGGCCCAGCGAAGCCGACGGCATTTCTGGGTGTTGTTGATAAATAGTTTTGGCTTTGTGTAGTAGAGTTTTAACTTGCACTTACAGATGTAGCGACAAACTGTAGTTGCTGACAGTGGTTTTCTGAAGTGTTTCTGAGCCCATGTGGTGACATCCTTTACACACTGATGTCGCTTTTTGATGCAGTACCGCCTGAGGGATCCAAAGTCACACGCTTAGTCGCTTACGTGCAGTGATTTCTCCAGATTCTCTGAAACTTTTGATGATATTACAGACCGTAGATGGTGAAATCCCTAAATTCCTTGCAATAGCTCGTTGAGAAATGTTGTTCTTAAACTGTTTGACGATTTGCTCACGCATTTGTTCACAAAGTGGTGACCCTTGCCCCATCCTTGTTTGTGAATGACTGAGCATTTCATGGAATCTACTTTTATACCCAATCATGGCACCCACCTGTTCCCAATTTGCCTGTTCACCTGTGGGATGTTCCAAATAAGTGTTTGATGAGCATTCTTCAACTTCCTCAGTCTTTTTTGCCACTTATACCAGCTTTTTTAAAACATATTGCAGGTATCTGTCAACGCGTGGACCTTGGAGTTTGTTTTCCCAGGATGCAAAGGAAAGATGGCGCGGGCAAGGCGTGAATGTAAGTACATATTTTATTATAACGCTAACAAACTACAAAAAAGGAAGCAAACAAAAGGCGCGCACAATGGCGGAGAACAAACTTGACTAATGAAAACAAAATACTAGCACAAAGGCAATTAACTATGAACATGAAACAAAAACACTTACTGTGGCATGGCATGAAGCATGAACTATAGTAGACATGAATATCGTGGGTAGCAGAGGTAGTATGGATGGATAGGATAGGTAATGTCACCAGGACGAACAACAGAAACAGACCGGCTTAAATAGCAGTGACATGATCAGTGAAAACAGGTGCGTGACTCAAAACGTGAAACAGGTGCGTGACATGACAGGTGAAAACTAATGGGTTGCTATGGTGACAAAACAAACAAAAGTCCACAAGAGTCCAAAAACAAAACCGAACGTGACTAAAACAAAACATGATCACACAGACATGACAATATCAAATTCCAAAAGAGCTAATATTTAAAAAAAATAACGTTTTCCACTTCGAGCGTTAAGTATCTTGTCTTTGCAGTCTATTAAATTGAATATAGGTTGAAAAGAATTTGCAAATCACTGTATTCTGTTTTTATTCACGGTTTACACAACATGCCAACTTCACCGGTTTTGCATATTTGCATCTTCTCCCAGTATTGTGGGTGACTTGCTAATCAGCATATATTATGCATAATAATGAAGACAGACACAAAATGTATTGCACGCCTTATTCCGCGCACTTAGCGCAATCCACTTTGCACACATTTCGGAGATCAGCTTTGCGTGTGCCATAAAGTTTTCACGTGTTTTAGTACACGCAAACCTTTGGTAAATCAAGCCTAGAGTTTCAAATACTGCAGCGGCTCAAATTAAACAGCACACTTATATTTCATATTATTAAGGATGTATTTTATGTTCAGATATGAGTAAAACAGAATATTTTTTTATCTGTTTGACAGTTGGAAATGTGTACTAAAAATTGTGGCTCTACGTCAGCCCAAAAGCCAGTAAGTGAACTTGTGTGTAAACCTAAACACTGTCAATAAAACTGCACCTGTGTTAAGTGAATATTAGTCCAATTTGTAGAGCATCATAACAGTGTCACAATATTTGTGTATGAAAACCACACTCTGTGTGCGAGCAGACTCATTTTGTGCACGTGCAAACTCATTCGCCGCTTGAACAGACGGAGGACTCAATACGTGCTTGTGTGGTGTCTTTTTGCTCGTGTGCTCGCATTGTGTTTTTATTTTTGTGCCATTTTTCACCGAAAAGTGTAAGAATGCAGGGGCAATTTTGATATTTATATTTTTCAAAACCAATACAATATGTACATTTTTGTTTTAACCTTTAGGGCTCTCCTTAAGTTAGGCCCCGGGGACCTGAAAGGGTCTCAGTCATAAAAATGTTAAAAATAAGTCATTTATTATTATCTTTAGTTATTATTCAACACTTACGTCTCCAGATCCACTTGAGGTTTATCCATAGATAACGTTTTGTTTTTTTTCTTTTTAAGTTGTATGCCCTTTTTGTCAAAGGAAATCCTGTTTTTTTTATGGCAAAAACACACAATATGCAAATTTCAAAGCGGAATGTTTGATGTGAAGTAATTGGAGCCCTAAATAGGTCAATAATGCAAGACACCATTGATTTTTAATTCATTGTTTATTTATTTATTTACTTTTGTTGAGCAATGACATTGAAATTCATGGGGATCTAAAACGGCCTCACTCATAAAAGAGTTAAGAATTAATCATACATTTTTTTTTTAACCTTTAACACTTAAGTCTATAGATCAACTTCAGAACTATTCATCATTGTATTATTGTTTTATGTTTTGTATGCCCTTTTTGTCAAAGAAAACTTAGTTTTTTATATAACCAACACACAAAATATGCAATATTGTCCCCAAAAATATGTGATGTGACGTAATTGGAGCCTTGAATAGTTCAAGTCACAATATCTGTTTTGATTCATTATTATTTTTTGAGCAATGCCAGTTTTAAAGATATAACATCCTGCATGACAGCTTTGTTAAAGTTAAAGTTAAAGTACCAATGATTGTCACAAATTATTCTCTGCATTTGACCCATCACCCTTGATCACCCCCGGGAGGTGGTGGAGCAACGGTGGCCACGCCCGGGAATCATTTTTGGTGATTTAATTCCCAATTCCAACCCTTGATGCTGAGTGCCAAGCAGGGAGGTAATGGGTCCCATTTTTATAGTCTTTGGTATGACTCGGCCGGGGTTTGAACTCACGTCCTACCGATGTCAGGGCGGACACTCTAACCACTATGTGTTATTAGAGTCAACGTTGCAACTTATTATTGTTACATTTCACCTTTTTGCTCTTTTATTCCACTTTTTTTTTTGTGTTTTATTTATTGTATTTTTTTTTCCAATGTGTTGGGGCTCTTCAAAAATTTGCTGCGTGGCGCAAATGGCCCCCGGGCCACACATGGGACACCCATGCTCCAAGGGAGCCTGTTCAGCGTCCCTTCTGCAGAAGATAAATAAGAGATATAAGGGATACATTTCCTAATGGACATGTTTTAAAACAGTTATGGCATGATAATCTCTGTTTGACCAAAAATGTCCCATTGGAAACCAGTGAAAATATCATTTTTAATCAGACATAACCAATCCTTTTGCTTGTCGCCACATTGAGCTAAAAAAAAGAATGCGGCTTCACGCTTTCGCAGATGTTTGTTTTTTTAAAGCATATTTCAAGCACAAAATGGCAAAATTAACTAAACATAACACAACTACAGCAGTATTATTTGCCTTTAGATTAGAATAAACCAATCAGAGTTCAGTATGATGGCCAGTGATTGGCTCAGCCTCAGGCAGCATTACTATATTGGATTAAAAGAGTGTAATGGTGACTATGTGGATGTTATTTCATGTCTCGAGCGCTCTAAAAATTTTAAAATATTTAAAAAAATGTTAACAGGTTTTTTTATACTCTAGCTGTAAAAATATTTGATTTAGAATTAATACTTTCAATTTTGCAAAACGATTAATTTACCACAGTCATGCCTGGAACCGATAAACAACGGCTTACGGTTGGTTTTCAATTTGTAAAGTGGATTTTTGCCCACCGCATAGTGCTCCTTTTTCCTATTTAAAGCATGCACCAACATCTCACATTATTTTCTGAAAACAAGTCTTGGTGCTATTGTTGTTGGACAATGTTGTATTTGTATAATAAATAAGTGTGTTTCTTATTTTTGTTGCGTTCGGGTCGCATTGCTGCCATGGTTGTGTTCTCATGGACTCGGACAAACAAGAAGGAAGCGGCAAGAAGGAATCAATTGAATTCCCCAAGACGAAGCAAAAATACAAAACTAAGACGCTAGCGTGGCGTCGGGCAGAAAATGAAAATAGTCGCCAAGAGCGAACAGCATGTAAAGTCTTTGATGTGGCGAGAGAACTACTAAGAGTGGAAAATAACATGAAAAACGTTATTGTGGCATAGAGCGAGCATTGATCCAGTAACAAAGGCTGGGGGGGGGGCGAATATAAAGGGGAGTGATTAGGGGCAGAAACAGGTGAGGACACTAATCAATGAACAGAAGGCAGGTATGGCTAATCAGCACCCCTAGCAACAAGAAAGCGAACAAAAAGGAGAGCGCGCTGGAACATAAATGGACTCAAACATAGGAAGGAGCGCTGAGGAAAAACACTTCATTGCGGAAAAATAACAAAAACACAAAACAAAACATGACCCGATGTCATGAGGTCATGACTTGTTTTGTGGTTTTGACAATTTTAGTAATCCAGAGAGGTTTGTTAGGTCTGAAAGGTTATGCAATTTGTTATTCTTATAGCCAGACCTGTGTATTTACTTCCGTACCTGACTGTTTTCTTCCTCAGAAGTTGTCATGTAACATGCAACATGTAACAAATTGCATCAAAAAAAAAAAAAAAGGGATTACTCCCTATATGTATGTATGTATATATATATATATATATATATATATATATATATATATATATATATATATATATGTATCTGTTTAAATGTTATTTTATTTCTGATTATTATTATTATTAATGTATTATTATTTTTTTATTTTGTATTTTATTTTATTTTTTGTTTATTTAATTGATATATTTGTAGATATTACTTTTTTTGTTTCTTTCTTTTATTTGGGGGGGTGGTATGGGTGGGATATAAACAAAAATATGTTGGCATTTAGGGCAGACAATAGATATATGATTGATGTGAATATGATGTAATGGATAGGAATGTCTGATGCTGGATGTCAATAAAGGAAAAAACTAAACAAAAACAAAAATACAAATTGCATCAAAATTTTAGCGGTCTTTTCTTTTCCTTTTTTTTTTTTTTTTTTTCACAAAAATGGAACTACTTCATTTTAGTAATGTTTAAAGGCTGAAAATCCCCAGAATATAATTAGTATCTTATATGTATACAGTCGTCCCTTGCCACATTACGCTTCAAATATTACGGCATCATCACCTCAGATTTTGTTATATATTTTGAAAAAAAAAATTACATTTTCTACAAATGTTTGATCCCAATAAACATTTTTAGGCATGAAAAAACCTAAAAATATCAATACTACAGTAGTGTTAGCCACAAGATAAGACCAAACCAATCATAGTGCCATGTTCAGTATCATGGCCACTGATTGGCTGAACTGCAGGAAACATTTTATATTGGATTAAAAGAGCGTAAAGGTGATTTTCTGGGTGTTCTTTTAAGTTTAGAGGGCTTGTTGTGACGCTTAGGTTGTATTTTACTGTGTGGATCGTTCTCCCAAGATGCAGCAGAAACTCCGGAGGCAACGTGCAGGTAAGGAAATTATGTATTCCTCGTAAATCATACAGGATAATAAGTAAACAGAAAAGCATACCGATTGCACGGGAAGCTATGGCAAAGCTAATGGAAAAGCTTGGCATAGAAAACACAAGCGAAGAAGCAATGAATCATCAAACGTAACTTGCTTAAAGCAAGCAAGAAAACCAGACCGTGTGTGGCGAAAAACAGGAATAAGTAGCTCTCTGATTAGTGCCCAGCAGCAGGTGAGCGTGCCAAACACTAATCAGAGGTAGGTGAAACCAATCTGCACCCATGGCAACCAAAACACAAATCCAGGTGTGCTCAAAAAAGGAATTGAAGGAGTCAAAAACTAAACAAAACATGATCCGGGCAACGGATCATGACATTTGTAAAAGGTCCAAACATATTTTTAAAGGTTGTAATCAGTTTTCTTATGCCCTGGCTTGGAAAATATTTGTTTTTATAATGAATAATTTGTACTTTACAATGATTAATTTACCATGGTCAGGCCCTGAGCCGATAAACAAGGTATTACTGTACTTTCAATTTGAAATGTGGATTATTTTCCACCACATGGTGCTACTTATTCCCCGTTTAACGCATACAGCAAAATGTCTCATATTTTTTCTGCAACAATGTCTTGCTATTTGCTGCTATTGACATTGGACAATCGTGTGTAGGTATAGGTGGGTTGCATATGATGTCATATCCATTTTTCTTCTTCGCGACTTAATTCGCACGATGGTCAACGACTTGAGCGTAGCATAAAAACAAGTGAGAGTGAGTGTAGAGTTTGAGCATAAAATGCCGTATGGCTGTTCGGTTCTTGGGTGTTCCGGTCGTTCAAATAGAGAGATAGAAAAGAGCTTTCATAGTGTCCCGAAAAAAGTGGTGCATAAAGATAATAAAGTCAGGAAAAAAACTAAACCACGTCGAAGGAAATGGCTCTTAAAAACATCACTTTCATCATCTTGTGAAATACAACCAAACCATGCTTGTGTCTGCTGTGATCACTTTGTAAAATGTGTGTTTTAGAAACTTTCTGTGATGTAATCGAGTTTATTCTCTACTACATTAGTAGTGTTAGAGAGCAGAACTAAACGTAAGAAAAGGACAAGAGATCGCATTCCTTTTGTGTTCTTTTATGGTTGCTATACCTAAATATAACTACAAAGATATCACGGCGCGGTCTCGAACCCGCAATTCTCCCGCAGCAAGTTTCTCCAGCACTCATGTTGGCAGCGTGCCAGGACACGCCGCCGCACGCGCCAATCACTTCACGCCCACGAAGCCGCAGACTATCAGCAATCTCCGCACCTGGAGGTAATCAGGATTGCAGCATGAAAGCCAGTGGACCCTTGGAGCCTACGCCGGAACGTCGTTAAATCCTTGCAGTAAGCATTACGTCTCTGGCTTCCCTCCTGTGTCCTCGCTATCCCTCTCCTCGTCCTCCTTGTTCCCTTGTCTCATGTCCCTTGTTCCTCCCGCAGTACCCACCCTGTTCCGTGTGCTCGAGCTCTGTACCTCGACCTCCCTCCGGACTTTGGACTGTCTCCTTCGATCCTCGACCCTCGCTTGGACACGGAACTGGTCGCTTCTCTCCTGCCCCTGACCACCAACCTGCCTACAGACCTCCCTTTTTGCCTCGCCCTCCTGGACTGCTGAAGGATTCATCCAACACGCACTTACAACATCGCCTGGTAATATTCACATGGTTAATATCACACATAGTCCTGCATCAAACACTTAGAGTAGCATACACCTCCCACACATTCATCAAAGGTTGCAACAAACCTGGTAACCTGAGCTTCCTCGTGCTGTCGTCGCCTTCCACCCCTCACGTACATAACAAAATACCTGCAAATAAACTAACGTCATATTAAGTCCTAGTAACATCTATTGTGATTGTTGGTCCAATCCATCGTATTTTCTTTCTCGATTTTCATTACATAAACTCAAAGCTTAGTTGTTGTGCAGGAAAGCCAATGTGCTTTATTAGACACGAATGACCACATTATAGTGTATTTGGTGGTATTTGTTAGCATCAAGAAATATTCGTAATAGTATTGATAAAGTAAATGTATAAATCTCTCGTAGGCTCAACAGCATATATTGAATCTTGATATTGCTAGCAAACATTGCTGAACAGGGACATCTACAGCTAAGTAATGAGACAAAATATGAACTTCACACTATACAAACAACAGCAGATATGAATTGTAGATGAGACTAATATTTGTAGCAGGAAATCAACTGCAAACAAACGTATCCTTGTTCTCGTTAGCGTCACGATCACAGCAGTACGGCACTCGTTATTTCAATCAAATACGTTACCTAGCAATGCACAAATAAATCCAACGTTGTCGGATTAACGGAATAATGTTTAATTTGTGGACCCCTCTAAATGTAAAGACATGATGTACCTTCAATATTTTCTTCTTTAAATACTGTGAGTGTCAAATGAAGTGAGAGTCAAGGCAAGCAATAACATATTGGTGATGATAAATGATTTAAATCTTTAAAAAAAAAATGTTTTCTTAAGAATGTAAATATTTACTCCATCCAATTTTAAATATTTTTTTCATGATCGCTTATATATTTGCCTCTAAACCTTTAAAAAATACGCCCAAATCTGCACTGATTTAGGTAAAACAGTAGCCTAATGTGGCTCTAGACCATTGCCTGAAACAAGAAAGTGGCCAGATGTGCTTCTAGGTCACGTGATTGCAACAAAAAATGTTTCAACAGAAATGGAGCTATATAAACTAATAATGTTTAAAGTCTTAGAATCCCCGGATAATTATAAGCATTTTATATTTACATTGTAGTAGGAATAAATCATTTTTGACTTGTTTAGAGTGAAAAAAATGATAAATGTGTAAAAATATTTACAGGTTTTTTGGGGAATTTTTGTCCATAGAGAAAATAAGTGAGTACATTTTTCTTGAAGGTTTTCTTATAGGCTGTTACATAATCTAATCATTATTAATGTTTTTGTTCTTCATATTATCATCATACAATGTTACATGACTGTGGAATTACTAATACATTACATTATTTACATTGTTGTAAGAACGCTGCTCCAAAACAAACTTCCATAGCTAAATACCATTTTTTGTTGGAAAGTTTGCAAAAGTATTTGCTCAATGAAGTCCATTGTTCTTAGTTGCTTTTCCTCCTTGGTTCTTAAAACCAGAGGTGGGTAGAGTAGCCAGAAATTGTACTCAAGTAAGAGTACTGTTACTTTAGAGTTTTTTTACTCAAGTAAAAGTAAGGAGTAGTCACCCAAATATTTACTTCAGTAAAAGTAAAAAGTATGTTGTGAAAAAACAAAAGTACTGAGTAACTGATGAGTAACCTGTTCGTTTAATGATGACGGCAACAAATAAGGCACAAATACATAAAAATAGCAATGAGCAAATTCAGAGCCAGGAATATCTCTTAAGCAACTAAAACAATAATATATATTAAATAATAATACATTAACATAAAAAAAAAATTAGGCAAATTGAGCCAAAATAACTTAACAGCACCATAGGCTCAGTAAGCAGAGATTACAAAGGAAAATAACAAGTTAGCCTTTACGCAAACCATAAACTGATAAGGGTGGGCTGCATCTGGGAACACACTGTGCACTTCTGATTGGTGTTTCTATGCATGTGTGTGTGTGTGTGTGTGTGCGTGTGTGTGTGTGTGTGTGTGTGTGTGTGTGTGTGTGTGTGTGTGTGTGTGTGTGTGTGTGTGTGTGTGTGTGTGTGTCTATGAGGCTGCAGTGTGTTAATAAATGTCCTCACACGATGTACATTTGACAGTGATTCGTAGCAGGGAAGTTAACATCAGCCTACGGTGACAGCCAAAATATCTACTAACGTTACTTACCGCGATGTGTTTCCTCAAATTTGAGGTTGAGTTCATGTAAGCTTAAGCTTGTTGTTTGCCGCTGAAACGTTATGTGTAGTTAATCATGTGACTGCCTGGCTCTGTTAGATTGGTGAAACGAAGTCAAACGTCACCAGTGACTGTATTTGATTGGTGAAACGCAGGCATGCGATAGATCCTACTTTGAAGGTCTGTCTGACAAACCAAAACAAGCAAAGCGTGCATTAACAGATCGATAAAAATCAGTAGCAAGTAGCGAGCTGAATGTAGATAAATGGAGCGGAGTAAAAGTAACGTTTCTTCTCTATAAATATACTCAAGTAAAAGTAAAAGTATGTTGCATTAAAACTACTCTTAGAAGTACAATTTATCCCAAAAGTTACTCGAGTAGATGTAACGGAGTAAAGTGCGTTACTCCCCACCTCTGCTTAAAACATGCTGTCAACATCGCGGCAGGACTGTAATCACCTTTTATCAGAAACACAGAGGAACATCAGGAAACAAATTGGGGGGGGTAAAAAATCTATGTTTTTGTCTGGCAATTATAACGAGAAAAAAAGAGTCATTTCACAACCAAACGTTTCCTCCATCAAAAAATGGAGTGTAAGACAGTTCACATGCTGTTTTGATGATGTCTTCACAAAAGTCACTTATCAAGCTACCCCAGTAAAAGCAAGTTTTCAGCAAAAACTGAACTGCTGCGTTGCAACTACGTGACATCGAGGCATTCACTCGGTGGTCAAGGTCCCATAGCGCTACTCTTCACCTGCAGCAGATTTGAAAGGTTTGGAGGCAAATATACATATTGGATATGAAAAAGATGTATGTGAATGTGTTAGATTGGATCCATACAGTCTTGGAAGAAGAAATTGTTTTCTCAAGATGTAAAAGATTCAGCATCACCGAAGGGGAGACAGGTCAAACTTTCTTCCTTTGAAAGGAATAACAGTGCACAAAAATGGAGGCACATCATTTGTTTACATCCGGTTGGGTCCATGAATGAAGCATTAAGGTATGAAAGAAAATGGTGGACTCATTTGTACGTCGATAAGTCACGTATTTTATTGACGTACTGCCGGGGGCAATGTTTCTGTGCTGTCAGGCAATTTGTAACATATATAATATATATGTTAAGTTCTGGTTGTTGTTCTCCTGTTGCAAGCACTATATTTTGCCCTCATCTTTAACTCGGCGTCTGCAGTTGTTTTAATGGTGTGAAGCAGGTCAGCAGCAGGAAGCATGAAGTGCTCTAAAACTTGCTGGTAGACGGCTGCGTTGACCCTGGATCTCAGGAAACAGAGTGGACCGACACCAGCAGATGACATGGCACCCCAAACCATCACCCAACCATGCAAATTTTGCATTTCCTTTGGAAATCGAGGTCCCAGAGTCTGGAGGAAGACAGGAGAGGCACAGGATCCACGTTGCCTGAAGTCTAGTGTAAAGTTTCCACCATCAGTGATGGTTTGGGGTGCCATGTCATCTGCTGGTGTCGGTCCACTCTGTTTCCTGAGATCCAGGGTCAACGCAGCCGTCTACCAGCAAGTTTTAGAGCACTTCATGCTTCCTGCTGCTGACCTGCTCTATGGAGATGGAGATTTCAATTCCAACAGGACTTGGCGCCTGCACACAGCGCAAAATCTACCCGTGCCTGGTTTACGGACCATGGTATTTCTGTTCTAAATTGGCCCGCCAACTCCCCTGACCTTAGCCCCATAGAAAATCTGTGGGGTATTGTGAAAAGGAAGATGCAGAATGCCAGACCCAAAAACGCAGAAGAGTTGAAGGCCACTATCAGAGCAACCTGGGCTCTCATAACACCTGAGCAGTGCCAGAAACTCATCGACTCCATGCCACGCCGCATTAACGCAGTAATTGAGGCAAATGGAGCTCCAACCAAGTATTGAGTATTGTACATGCTCATATTTTTCATTTTCATACTTTTCAGTTGGCCAACATTTCTAAAAATCCCTTTTTTGTATTAGCCTTAAGTAATATTCTAATTTTGTGACACACGGAATTTTGGATTTTCATTTGTTGCCACTTCAAATCATCAAAATTAAATGAAATAAACATTTGAATGCATCAGTCTGTGTGCAATGAATAAATATAATGTACAAGTTACACCTTTTGAATGCAATTACTGAAATAAATCAAGTTTTTCAAAATATTCTAATTTACTGGCTTTTACCTGTATATTTTTTTTTTTTTAATGCACCTTATTGCTTTTTTTATCCTGCACTACCATGAGCTTATGTAACAAAATGTTGTTCTTATCTGTGCTGTAAAGTTCAAATTTGAATGAAAATAAAAAGGAAGTCCAAGTCTAGTCTAAGTCTCTAAGTCTTGTTCAGCAATGTTTGGTTTCCAGCAATAAATAGCCATATCCAGGTTTGCAGCCTATGAGAGATGTACTAATCTAGTTTGTTTACCGTAGTTAGCAAAGTATTCTTGATGCTAAATATAGCAACAAAGACGCCATATTTAAAAAATGCGCATATACATTGTATGTGGCGGTTTCTGGATTAAAACTGCTCATAGTACAGTGGTTCTTCAATTTACAATCAAGTATTTTAAGATATAGGCTGTCTATCGCTGTTTTTTGTCATGTTTTAAGTTGCGAGCATAATTTGACTTACTAGCCTCCCCATCATCAGTTGAAGTAGTCCACATATATATATATATATATATATATATATATATATATATATATATATATATATATATATATATATATATATATATATGTGGGCGGTATAGCTCGGTTGGTAGAGTGGCCGTGCCAGCAACTTGAGGGTTCTAGGTTCGATCCCAGCTTCTGCCATTCTAGTCACTGCCGTTCTGTCCTTGGGCAAGACACTTTACCCACCTGCTCCGAGTGCCACCCACATTGGTTTAAATGTAACTTAGATATTGGGTTTCACTATGTAAAGCGCTTTGAGTCACTAGAGAAAAGCGCTATATAAATATAATTCACTTCACTTCTTCTATTTGTGCACGACTCACAGCCAGAGATGGACAAAACCCTGCCCTCCGACCACCGGAACTGAGAAAGTAGAAGTGGACGATCTGGGGAGTCAGCCCCCAACCGCATCACACAAGCCGGAAACAGCCTACGCGGAATGCAGCCACAAACGTCCAAGCGATGGGCATTTATCCATGAAAATATTAAGAAGCTGTTGATGCTGTGTTTGATATGTATCAGAATCAGAATCAGAAATACTTTAATAATCCCCGAGGGGAATTTAAGATTTTCAGCACAATCCCATTCAAGAGCAGACAAACATTCTGCATCCAACACTTTGCATTGGACTTGGTGACGTATGGCTTAGATGCAGCTGTTCGGCAATGGAAACCCATTCCATGAAGCTCTCTGCGTACTGTACGTGGGCTAATTGGAAGGTCACATGAAGTTTGGAGCTCTGTAGCAGCTGACTGTGCAGAAAGTATTTGCACTATGCGCTTCAGCATCCGCTGACCCCTCTCTATCAGTTTACGTGGCTGAGTTGAAGTTGTTTCCAAACTCTTCCTTTTTCTTTTATAAAGCTGACAGTTGACTTTGGGATATTTGGGAGCGAGGAAATTTCACGACTGGATTTGTTGCACAGGTGGCATCCTATGACAGTTTCACGCTGGAAATCACTGAGCTCCTGAGAGCGGCCCATTCTTTCACAAATGTTTGTAGAAACAGTCTCCATGCCAAAGTGCTTGATTTTATACACCTGTGGCCGGGCCAAATGATTAGGACACCTGATTCTCATCATTTGGATGGGTGGACAAATACTTTTGTCAATATAGTGCATCTCACAGCCAAAAATATCTATCAGAACACTTTCCACAGGCAAGAACGGTGCACGTGTGGCATTTTCACTCCGCTTTTAATTGACTTCCTGCCAGGAATAAGCTGTGTTTAGTTCCACGTGCTCTGTGTTTTTTGTATCCCTTGTTGCAAGTCAATTATTGGCTAGCTTGTTTAAAAAAAAAAAGGTTTTATTAATTAATCCTGCTTCTGTGGCAGTCACCCCCAAACCCTCTTTACCTTAAGTAGAATTCCTCAGTTCCTCCTCATCCTCCTCCCCTTGCCCACTCTCCTTGCCTCAGGCCCGTGGGTGGTTCAAATAATTTGCTTAATTTGTTGCCATTCAATTCCAGGACATGGATCAAAGAACTGCTAAATTGCACTGACATGCCAGCATCTCGCCGAGTCTTGCAGACAGAGGAAGACGAGAGTGAGAGTCAGAGAGGAGGTAAAGGAAAAAAGCCTCCAGCTGTAGGAGACTTTACCAATGTGTGTGTGTGTGTGTGTGTGTGTGTGTGAGTGTGCGTGCGCGATGATGACACCTCCTCTCGTTTTCAGAAGGCCAAGTCTAGCTGCTGTGTGGATGCTGCTGATAATGGCTGCAGCCAAGTGCGATGAAGTGCCAATATATATTGAAAGCACTATATGCTACACTGAGATGTTTACTGGCATGAACAGAGACTTATTTAAGGATTTGCTCGGTGAGCATCTAAATTAATACAATTAGCATGGTGCCAATGTTGCCAAAGTGGAAAAGTGTGATGATAGCCAGGGTTTGTTTCAGATATGCTTTAATAAATGCTATTAAAGAGTGTCACGTTGATTATATTTACACAATCCATCATGTCTGAAAAGGAGTAGGACGAGGGGGATCTTAAGTAATCCTTCTCCAAGACCACTACTGATAATTCATTCACACCTTAACGTTTACATGTTGGCACTTGGGATTTTTAATTTTTCTTACAGTTTTTCATTTAAATTGAGTTTACTTTCTGTGTAAAGACATAAAGAAATGTATTGGGAAAAAAAAACATCAATAGGCTAGTAGGAGTACTTAGTATCTACCTGCTGCATCGTGCTCACTCTCACCTGGATGGTGGGAGGGGCACTGTGAAGATCATGTTCTTTGATTTCTCCAGTGCCTTTAACACCATTCAGCCAATTCTGATTAGTGACAAGTTGCTCAGGATGGGTGTCAGTTAATCCATTGTCTCCTGGATCACTGATTCCTTGTGTGATAGGCCCCAGTTTGTGCGACTGGAGAGCTCCCTGTCGGATACTGTGGTCAGTGGTGTAGGTGTTCCACAGGGGACTGTCCTGTCTCATTTCCTGTTCACCCTGTACACTTCAGACTTCCAGTATAGTTCCAGGTCTTGCCACCTGCAGAAATACTCTGATGACTCTGCTGTGGTCGGGTGTATCGCAGACAGACTGGAATTGGAGTATAGGACACTGATCGCTGACTTTGGGGAGTGGTCTCAGGCGAACCATGACAAGGACAAGACCAAGGAGCTGGTCATCGACTTCAAGAAGAGAATGACCCCGGTGGAGCCCATCAACATCCAGGGCCGGGAGGTGGCAGTAGTGGGGCAGTACAAGTAGCGACGCTGAGATCATTATTCATGTGTTCGTTACGTCTCGTCTCGATAACTGTAAAGTATTATTTTAGGGTCTACATATGTCTAGCATTAAAAGATTACAGTTGGGACAAAATGTGACTGCTAGACTTTTGACAAGAACAAGAAAGTTTGATCTTATTACGCCTATACTGGCTCACCTGCACTGGCTTCCTGTGCACTTAAGATGCGACTTTAAGGTTTTACTACTTACGTACCATATGTCCCGGCAAGAAATCTGCGTTCAAAGAACTCCGGCTTATTAGTGATTCCCAGAGCCCAAAAAAAGTCTGCGGGCTATAGAGCGTTTTCTATTCGGGCTCCAGTACTATGCAATGCCCTCCCAGGAACAATTAGAGATGCTACCTCAGTAGAAGCATTTAAATTTAAGTCCCATCTTAAAACTCATTTGTATACTCTATCCTTTAAATAGCCCCCCTTTTTTAGATCAGTTGATCTGCCGTTTCTTTTCCTTTCTCTTCTGCTCCCCCTTATCCCTTGTGGAGGGGGAGACACACAGGTCCGGTGGCCATGGATGAAGTGCTGGCTGTCCAGAGTCGGGACCCGGGGTGGACCGCTCGCCTGTGCATCGGTTGGGAACATCTCTGCGCTGCTGACCCGTCTCCGCTCGGGATGGTTTCCTGCTGGCCCCACTATGGACTGGACTCTTACTATTATGTTGGATCCACTATGGACTGGACTCTCACAATATTATGTCAGACCCACTCGACATCCATTGCATTCGATCTCCTCTAGAGGGGGGGGGGGGGGGGGGGGGGGGTGTTACCCACATATGCGGTCCTCTCCAAGGTTTCTCATAGTCATTCACATCGACGTCCCACTGGGGTGAGTTTTTCCTTGTCCTTATGTGGGCTCTGTACCGAGGATGTTGTTGTGGCTTGTGCAGCCCTTTGAGACACTTGTGATTTAGGGCTATATAAATAAACATTGATTGATTGATTGATTGAAGTACCTGGGAGTCCACTTGAACAGCAGACTGGACTGGAAGGACAACAGCAAAGCTGTATACAAGAAGGGCATGAGCAGACTCCTTTTCCTGAGGAGTCTTAGGTCCTTTAATGTGTGCAGCAAGCTGTTGGAGATCTTTTGTCAGTCTGTTGTGGCAGTGGTTTGTTGGGGCAGCAGCACCAGCAAAAGGGACTTAAACCGGATTGACAAACTGATCCGGAAAGCCGGCCAAACTATTGGCATGCAGTTGGAGGCGTTTGTGTCAGTGAGGGAAAGGAGGGTACTCGGATGACAGGGGATGCAAAACAATAACAGTGCAATACTTTTCCATAACATGGTCACTACTGCCTAGTTTCTCTTGTTATATTCTTATTTTACTGTTATATTTTTATTCTCATTGTTGCTTTTCATTTTGTATTCTTATTGTAATATTTTTCTATTTTGTTTCCATTCATACCCCCATTATTTACTTTTTACTTTTTAAATTCGATCTCAACTCTGTACACTGCTGCTGGAATTTAAATTTTCCTGAGGGAACTCTCCTGAAGGAATCAATAAAGTACTATCTATCTATCTATCTATCTATCTATCTATCTATTGTGTTTATTATACAAAGATATAATATAACATAATATATCGGTATATATTAAATACTGTATATATAATATGAAAATATTACATATATGTTATATTTTATATTGCTACTATGGTACATTTTTAGTGTACTTCATACCTGTATTATCCTTTCCATCCTTACCCATTCCATCCATTGTAACTGAGCTACTGTGTGGAACAATTTCCCTTGTGGATCAATAAAGTTTCAAAGTCTATGTCTAAGTCTAAGGAGTAAATAGAAAGACAGCTTTTGCAGTGTGAATGGGGACTTATGATAATTTTGGTCTTTTCTGACTTATAAATATGGGTTCGATCCCCACATTTATCTTCAATATTTCTGTGTGGAGTTTGCATGTTCTCCCCGTGACTGTGTGGGTTCCCTCCGGGTACTCCGGCTTCCTCCCACCTCCAAAGACATGCACCTGGGGATAGGTTGATTGGCAACACTAAATTGGCCCTAGTGTGTGAATGTGAGTGTGAATGTTGTCTGTCTATCTGTGTTGGCCCTGTGATGAGGTGGCGACTTGTCCAGGGTGTACGCCGCCTTCCGCCCGAATGCAGCTGAGATAGGCTTCAGCACCCCCCGCCACCCTGAATGGGACAAGCGGTAGAAAATGGATAGAGGGATAAATGTTGTTACAGTTTTGGATACTCATGTTAAAAAATTATGAAACATCCAATATTAAGGTTTGTTCATTTGGATGCCTCTGAACGCAATTTATAGTCTTTTTGTTTGAACAAATTGACAGACGTACATTTGTGGACATCTTCTGCTGAGCCAAGTCAACTGAGACTGCTGCCTGAACTTTCCGGTGTCATCAAAGAAGGTAGGATAAAATATTATGTGTTATCTATAACACCGAAGTGTGACATGCAGTGACATAAATGCTGGCAGAGCAGCTTTTTAAATGCAGCGCTGTATTGATCGGAGAGTGTGCATGCAGGTGTACCTAATGTTGTGACCGGTGAATCTATATAAGGTTTACTAAGCTTATTTTTGGAAATAAAAATATAGCGATGCGGTTTGTCTTTAAATCATACATTTAACAGTGTACATTTTCAAAAGTGGAGTTATGATACTTTTAAAAAAGGGGTGCGAGCAGTGTGGTGTCAGGTGTGTCCAAACTGTTTCTGCTGAGGGCCTCAAACTGACAAAACAAAGGATGGAGGGGCTTTTTTGATTTATTTTCATTTTTCTAAACAAATAAAGTATGTAGATTTTTTTAAACAGCCTGCATGTAACCTTTGTTTTTTTAGTGTAAAAATCTTATATTTTTCCTTATATTTCTGTCTTGTCACTTTTGATATTGTCATTTTTTTCCCTGTGTTTTGTGTTGGTTTTGGTTTCAGTGTTCCTTCCCCACTTGTTTTCTCCTCTTCCTGATGGAGCACTGATTTGACACACCTGTCCCTGGTTGGGACACATTTCTCTTGGAGATGAATAAAATCTCTGTCAGTGTTGGGCAGTAGCGTGCTCAGGGGCGTCGCTAGGGATTTTGAGCCCCATGAAAAGAATCTTTACAGGGCCCCCAACAAAGTGTCATTATTTTTTCTGTATTATAATTTCATCATCATTAGGGGCCTCTCTGGGCCCCCCTCTATCATGGGCCCCTAGAATCCGTCTCCTTTACCCCCCCTTTTCGGCGCCCCTGAGCGTGCTACAAGTAGCGTGCTACAAGTAGCGTGGCTCCTTTTTGAAAAAGTAGCGATGCCTGTAGCTTGGCTATATATACTATATACTGTACTTAAATGACAGACAATTTATTGTACAGTTCACAAAGGTTCTATGTTGTCGGCGCTTATCACAAATTCACTTTACTGTACATTATTTCCGATGAGTGTTTGCCTTTAGTGTTTTTACTGTATTTTTAGTGACAATACATTATTATGAGTACAGCCAGGCATGATGGAAACTCACGGTCCAAAAAATAGCAAGATTGGAAAACATTAACAATTGCCATTGCTACACTCCAGCTATCATCCTCAGCACTTTTCCTCTTTACTTTTTTCCTGTCCTATTCTAAAACTAATTGCAATTAATAAGGCTGCGTGAGACATCAACTTAGCACAGACTATGATCATGAAAAAGCCCATTAGAATGATGCAATTAGCCAGAGGCCTCCGATGAGAGATACACGCAATCAAAGTGTGGAAAGCATGGAGGCAATGTAGCAGCGGGCTGGGGGAGGAAGAAAAGAGCAGATGCTGCAAAAAAAAAAAAAAAAAAAAAAATCTTCAAAGAGAGGGATGAAGTTGAAAACCCAGGAGAGGGAGCTGTGGGAGCACTTGTCTTCTTAGGCATAAATGTGACAGAACTCCTTCTGGACCAGACAAGACTTAAACAGCAGGAGTTAGGCTCTAATTCTTCATTATTACAAAAAAAACCCTTTACATTTTGCTTTGAAATGTTCAAGTGGAGGCATGAAAAGTGTCACCTATGCGGGACTTTAGAATACATGTGACATATGGCCATTGCTTTAGGATTAGTTTTTTTTCCAACAATGCAGTACAAAGATGCTTGGTTACAATCAGGGGCATGTGGTCAGGGTCGGCAGGGGACGCCTCCCTCTCTTGTTTCAAAGAAAACAAATAATAGATCAAAATATAAATATTAATATTTGTTCATTACAACGCCTAAAGGACAAGGTGGATAACATCTTAAGGGAAGATCAAGCTGGCTTTAGGAAGGGGAGATCCTGCTCCGAGCAAATCTTCACACTTCGCAACATCATTGAACAGTGCAAGGAACATCAAGCACTCCTCATGGTCAATTACATCTGTGATGGACCCGAGTGGTGGAATATTAAAATCTAGTAAAATTTTGCTTAAAACAAATGTAAATATTAAGAACCCAATGTAGTGAGAGCAGCCGTCCCAAAATAAGGAAAGATAATGATGCTCATTTACAATTTATTCAATACAAATTAAAAATACAGTCAAGTTGATAACACTAAAAACAACCAATTGGTAAACAATAATATAGGTGAGCGTACAGCCACGACAGGCGTGGTCAGTGTCCTGGCTCCGCTCACTTCCACGGCGTCCTCCTGCACACAAATTAAATCGGAGGCAGGCCACGGGGATAAAATAATATAAAAACACGGAGACGCTCTCAGGGCTGACGTCACACGTATGCGCAAGGCAGGGTTTCCCCTGCCTCTGCAGTAGTTCCGCGTAGAAATATTGAGTACGCCCACTCTCCTCACCAGTCTCTGGTTGGACCTACGTGGCCGTACGCGAACCCACAAGCCCACAGCCAAAGGCAGTTGATCACCCCCACAGATCCACAATCCACAACACTTACTTCGGAGGCTCTGCCCCTGCGTGTTGTGGGCTTCTTGGGGTTCACTCCGATAGCTTGCGGGGTCTGCTGCGTAGTCCTGGATTCCTTCCCAGCCTGCGGGCGTCCACCCGGACGCTCTTGGCAAAGCCTGTCGATACTCTCCGGTTCCCCTTCCTTCTGTTCCTCCCTCCTTTAAATGTGTGCAGTCCTAATGCTCCACAGGTGCGTCTGATTTCAGGCGCCGTTTGATTGGCACTTTGGTTGTCAGGGGCAACAAGCTAAAAGGGGCAACGTCTTAAAATACCAGCAAAGTCCACAAAGAGTAAAAACATGCAATTAAAAAGACAATCAAATTCCAAAGTGTAAAAACATGCAATTAAAAATACAATCAAATTCCAAAGTGTAAAAACATGCAATTAAAATCCACAGCAATGAAAACACTAAGACATGCATAGCAATGAAACATAAAAAAATAAAATCCCCGACTTGTGTCCCATCACATCGATTTCAAGAAAGCTTCCGACGGCATCCACCGGGAATCACTGTGGCACAACTCTACTTCTAGAGTCAAAACTAACAACGGCACAACCAATGACTTCAACGTTGTGACCGATGTGAGGCAGGGTTGCATCCTGTCGCCATTGCTGTTCATAATTGTCATTGACTTAGTGATGAAGAAGTCTATCAACGGGGCAAACTTTGGCATCAAGTAGGGAGGGGGAAGATTAACCGACCGAGACTTTGCGAATGACCTGACTCTGGTTAGCCATACTCAGCGTGCACTCCAAGAGATGACCAACACAGAGAAAAAGTCGGACTACGGATAAGCCAATAAAAGACCAAGGCCGTGGCCGTTGGACAAATACAACACTTTCCACCACTCATTAAAGACCAACATGACATAGAGTATGTTGACGACTTCACCTATCTTGGAAGTAACATCTCAAGTACAGGAGACATGGAGAAAGACGTCAATAACAGATTAGGCAAAGCTGCAGGAGTGTTCCAACGGCTCCGAAACATCTGGTCGTCCAAAGCCATCACAACGGCCATCAAGCTACGCCTCTACATGTCAGTGATCATACTAACAGCAACCTACGCCTGTGAGGCGTAAATGAAGACAGCCAGTATCACCACCAAGCTGGATGTCTTCCACCGACAATGCCTCAGATCCATCCTGAAAATCTCCTGGAAAGACCACATTTCCAACGAGGAGGTGGTGAGAAGGGCAGGTGTCGCAGAACTGTCTGACATTGTCTCCGAAAGGAGAAGGAGAATGATGGGGCACGTACTCCGACTGCCAAGAGAGAGACCGGCAAGTGTGGCAGTGGACTGGATGCCAGAAGGTGGAATAAGGAAGAGAGGGAGGCCGAAAAAGAAGTGGAGACAGACAGCCAAGGAAAACCTAAGGGATATGGGTGTCAGCTGGCACGGAGCAAGAACAGGCGACAGAGACCGGAGAAAATGGAGGGGACTCGTCGCCCAATGTTCCAATAGGAACGGGAGGAACTAAATCCATCCATCCATCCATTTTCTACCGCTTATTCCCTTTGGGGTCGCGGGGGGCGCTGGAGCCTGTCTCAGCTAAATTCAATAAGCCTGTTACAAATATGGATGGGTACTGTCACGACTTGGACTAACGTGCAATTTCCTGCGTGGATTGTTTTCCTGTGGTGCAAATCAACTGGACCGGACATGGCGTGAAGGTAAATACATGTTTTAATCATACTAAAAAAAGTGCAAACAAAAGGCGCGCACAAGGCGGAGGCACAACTAAACACAGGAAACAAAAAACTAACACTTAAACGTAAACTATGGATATGAAACAAAACTCGCTAACGGTGACATGAATTAACACAAACTCACTTGGCAAGGCATGGAACTATGGCATGGAACGCGTAATCATAGGAGTAACAGGGGTAACGCCAGGCCGACTACCTGGCAACTACAGGCTTAAATAATAGTGTCTTGATTACAACAGGTGCGTGTGTCCAAATGAGTCAGGTGCGTGAGTCCAAATGCACGGCAGGTAAAACCAATGAGTTGTCATGGAAACAAAACAAGGGAGTGAAAAAACAGGAACTAAAAAAGTCCAAAAACCAAACAGAACATAGCCAAACAAAACCTGATCAAAAGACATGACAGGTCTTTTTAATTTTTCTGAGGGAACATTCCTGAAGGAATCAATAAAGTACTATCCATCTATCTAGGTACATTTCACATTTGAACCGATAAGGTACCAATTCCCGGTACCTTGGAATTGATACCGGTACTCAACGGTACCAAGTTTTAGTACTTTTGTGTGTGTTAAAAAATTAAAATATTTTTGTTGAATGATAAAACGCTTTTTTAAATTGGACCATTTAGAAATGAGCTGATTATGATAAGTGTTGTTCAGTTGTTATATCTTGTTTTATTATTGTTGATGGTTTGACTTTATTTCTACAATTATAACATGACAGTTTCCAGTTTCTCTTTTCAACATTTTCGAAAAGCAGTGGGAAAAAGCACAGTTTATGTAATCCCACCCCGTTTCCATTTCATAGCAATCTGCAACACTCTGGTTCACTTCCTGTTCTGAATTTGTTCACAATTTACTCCAAAAATAATAAACATTTTAAAATAAATGAATACATAGTAAAGTACTTTGTATTTTACTTTTCTCAGTCAAATTCTTTGTTGGCATTAAAACATTGTAACAGTACCTAAAGTCAGTTGGCTGAGTCCGCTCTCAGTGTTGCTGGAGTGCTGGCAAAGTTAGTGTTAGGAATGTAAGGATATGAACATTTTATATCAGTTATTGTGAGCAAAATAATCCCAACATTACATAATACATACATATAAACACACAAGTTGCATGCATTCACACGCACATTCACTGTACAAACATACATATACACATACATACACATGTACACATTCACATTTCATCAAACATATATTAACCCAGGAAGACTGGGTTGAAAAAAACGGCACACATATTTCACCAAAACAATGTAAAAGGTTAATATAGCATGCTTCTCTTTCTCCCCCCCCCCCCCCCCCATCTTTATCTACTTTATTTTGTAATTCTAGGTATCATTACATGTATGTATTGTGGCATTTGAAGCGATTATTGTTATTATTATTAGTCATTATCAATATTGTTTTTTCTCTTAGTATTTTTATTGCTCCATTTGTCATGATCTGATGTCCAGGTCATGTTTAGTTTGATATTTCCTTCGTTGTTTAGTTCTGTTTCAGCACCCGTGTATGTTTGTTTTTTGCTGATTTTTGCCACCTGCCTTTGATTAGTGGTTGGGACGCTCACCTGTTCCCGATCACTAATCAGAGAGCTATTTATTCCTGCCTCGCGCAACACTCTGGCTGGCAGTTTTACACACACGACACTTACGTTGGTATTTGTTTGAAGAGTTTAGAATTACTATCTTCTTGCTCCTGTTTTGCTAGTCTATTGCAAAGCTTTTTTGGTGTTTTTGTCCAGTTTATTGGAATAAATCACATTTTTACCTGCACCCTGCTTCCTGACGTCCATCTGCATCTTGGGGAAACGACCACCGCAAAACTATGCGACCCCGACGTGAAACCATTTGTAGTTCAATAATGTTTGTCATCTATTTCATTAACTATTTATTCCTATAATTTTTGGTATCATTATTTTTATACATACTATTTGCTGAAGAAGTTATGTTGTTTTTTTTTTTGTTGTTGTTGTTGTCTCTCTCTGTCTTATCCCCCTCCTGTCCCCACAATTTACCCCCCTTCCTTCCTTTTTTTCCTTCTTCTTTCTATCCCCTCCTGTTCCGGTTCAGCTGCGTCAAACATTAAATATATCAAACATTGACTAAAGTCAAATACAAATAAGGCAACAAGAGAAGTGTCCCACTCTTCTCTTTTGTAAAGTCAATCTGTACAGCAGATATGGACAACTACATCAACAATATAATTTGCCTGACTGGCTGCACAGGATGTATTTAAAAAAAATAAAAATAAAAAAGGATTGCAATATTGTTATGTACAAAAACACTGAAATCCTTATATATTTTTAAATAAATAATAATAAAATAAACAAACACAATGTAGAAAACCCACTATTTTGCATATTTTGTGTTTCTTATGCTTCACTGACAGTATTTTAGTCCTAAACTTGTATTGTTATGTTTATGTTGCAAGTCATTTGTACGTTTAACTCTAGTGTGTGACTCCTCCTGTTTTTGTTGTTGATCTTTTTTTTTTTTTTTTTTTTTTTTTTTTGTCCTGTCCAGCTTCTCAAGCAAATCATATAGTTGATGTCGATGCACATATCGGCTGTACAAATTTACTTTACAAAAGAGAAGTGTGGGATACTTCTCTTGTTGCCTTATTTGTCAATCAATCAATCAATCAATGTTTATTTATATAGCCCTAAATCACAAGTGTCTCAAAGGGCTGCACAAGCCACAACGACATCCTCGGTACAAAGCCCACATAAGGGCAAGGAAAAACTCACCCCAGTGGGACGTCGATTTGAATGACTATGAGAAACCTTGGAGAGGACCGCATATGTGGGTAACCCCCCCCCCTCTAGGGGAGACCGAGACCGAATATTTGTATTTGACTTTATTAAATGTATTTATATTATCATTTGGTGCAGCCGGGCCCCCAGGATGGGATATAAAGTGAAAAAAAAAGGAAGACAGAGGGGGAAATTGTGGGAACAAGAGGGGGGATAAGACAGAGAGACAAAAACAACAACAGCAAACACAACAATAACAACAATGGAGCAACATCAGCAAATAGGATATGTACAAATATGATGGTAAAAGTAATAGCAAAGAAGCAGTTAGTGAAATAAATAATAATACAGAAATGACAATGAGCATTATTACACTACAAATGGAGCAATACAAATACCAATAGAAATAGCGCTATTGATAATGAATAATACCAATAATGTACCTCTGTTATCAACAATACAGTTGTTCAAATGCAACAATACATATACATAATGATAACTAGAAATACAAAAGAAAGCAGAAAAATGTAGGGGAAGAAAGAGAAGACCGCTATATTAACCTTGTAGATTGTTATAGTAAAAATAGATTAAGCTTTGTCAGTGTGCCATGTGTTACCCAGTTTCCCCTAGGGCAACAACGTTAATTTATGTTTGATGAAACGTGATTATATGCATGACTGTATGTATGTATATGTACTTGTACTTTGTACTTTGTTGTTGATCTATTTATTTATGAAACCGGTTTTTGCTGCCCCCTTGGCCAGGTCACTTTTATAAAAAGAGATTTTAATCTCAAATCGTTTTGATCTGGTCATATTAAGGAGGAAAACAAATGTTTTAAATATCGGTTCATACTGTAGCACTTTAAGGTTTATCAAAATGAAAAGTGTGTTGCAAATAATATCTATTATTATTCATCATTTATTGTGGAAGTCCTCTGTACTCTGTAAAACCCATGTCTCGTATTTCTCGGATTGATTAGTCTGTTCTAAGAGAGCACAGCTTGTAGGTTTAATGTGTAAAATTGAATATCTTAGTTACTTATACCGCAATGTGTTTATATACTGTAAGTTTAGATATGTTCTTAAAGACAGAAAGACGTTAATGTCACTTGTTTTCATGTTAGCATTAAAACTAGCGTCAGTCAGTCCGTCATTTTATCAAAGTTAATCAATCACAGTCTCCAATCATTTTCATTTAAGACAGTAATACTAACTGTCGGGAGTTTTACTGCCGTTATAATTAATACTGTTTATCGCTACATCCCTTGTTAGAGCCAGCCAAGTCTGCAACTGGACGTGACGTCACGGGC
>NC_084564.2:20375000-20457500 GCF_033978685.3 Nerophis lumbriciformis
TATATATATGTATGTATATGTATGTATGTATATATATATATATGTATATATATGTATGTATATGTATGTATATATATATATATATATGTATGTATGTATGTATATATATATATATATATATATATATATATATATATATATATATATATATATATATATATATATATATATATATATATATATACATCCATGTTAATAGTCCAGGCAAGAGGAAAAAATAAACGATCGCTGCTAAATGTTGCTGCCTGTTGTCACTTATTCTGCAGCTGAGTAGTCGCAAGAATGATCTGTGGGATCACTAGCTCCCTCTACCACCAGGAGGCGGGATTACTGCGAGCCTCACACAGTGCGTCTTCCCAGCCGTTTTATGATTGCTCAGCACAAGAAATATGTTACACACATACAGTTGTTGACAAAATACACTGTAAATTATATACCTCAGCTAACTAAACTATGGAAATGTATAATATAATTCATATAGCAATACGGTCTCACTGCACAGCAGGCCAGCAGTTAGCCGAGTCATTGCGCAATCCATGGTGAGGCTCAACTCAGTGACGTGCCTCAACTGGCTGGTGACTCACCGCAAGTCTCTTCTCAGTATTTGAACGGCAAATGTGAAAATTCAGCGATTTTGAATAAAAATAATCTAAAACTGGTGAAGTTAAATGGAAAATAACTTTATAGTATAATCACTGGATACATATAAAAATGTAATTATTTGTTTTTCTTTTTACATTTTTTTTCTTTCTATGATGGCACGTGAGGCCCCGCCTCACCTGCCTCCCCTGACTGCACGTTATATATATATATATATATATATATATATATATATATATATAGAGAGAGAGAGAGAGAGAGAGAGAGAGAGAGAGAGAGAGAGAGAGAGAGAGAGAAGAGCAACATAAAATTACGTTTTGGACCATTTTAAATGATGTGGTGTGGCACAATAAAATGATATGGAGGCCACTTAAATGATGTGGCGGTCTTGAGTTTGACACATGTGCCCTAATTGGTGAAAAAAGCATCTTAGCAAATTGTTATAAAAGTTATATCGATGGTGATTCCTCACTAACCACATTAGTGTTTGGGCTATCACATTAGCAGGAGAAGAGTAAGTACCAATGTGGAGGTAAAATAAAAATGCAAAACTTAATTAAACTTTAACCATTCCCCCATACTTAAGTCATCCTGACTGCAGCCCATCCTGTCTGCTCTAATGGGTCAACAACGACGACAAGCAGGGATAATCGGGGGAACAAAGAGCGCTGTAATTAGCCTTCGGCCATATTGAAAAGCAGCAGCGATCCTCACTCATAAAAGATTTAGCTGCTGGGGATTTGCAGCAGGGATGTACAGCTCATGGTGGTTATTGGAAACAATAGGTTATGGCATTTACATGCAGCAGCTTCTGAATATTTTAGTCGGTGAGGCTGGGACATTGAGGGATTTGTAGCACGCATGTAAACAGTCTCCACCTGGTCCATACTGTATGCAGGGCAGGAATTAATCTAACTGTTTTTTTTTTATGTTTTGCAACCATACTTTTCTACTCATGTAATGGATGTGTCTGCATCAACAATCTGGCTTCCCACTCTTATTCGAAAGGAATTAGCTCCAATAACAGACTCAAGCATCTGTGTGTGTGTTTTGCTGTTTATTTATGCATGTTTGTCCTGCTTCTTGCGGCCTTTTTCGCCTACTTGTGTAAATCACCAAGTGGGACTTTAATTAAAAATACATGCTCGCTCCGATGTCAAATATACAATTTATGTTGCAGAATGTCAAGGCGTGCTGGAGAATATTTTTATCTTACTAAAATGGTTCAATTGAGGCACGCAGTGTTTAATTCTGCAAATTGTGATGAAAAACCCTTCCTTTCTATTACCCTTTTTTCCCTCTATAAGTTCTTTCTTTCGGCTTGATCTCCTATAAAGTTCAATTGTGCAACACATTAAATGGTAGTTATAGCGGAGAATTAAAGTGGGCATGTAGAGGCGGGATCATTGTGTGCAGCTCAGTTATGTGCTTTAATGCTTTACAGAGTTTGACGTACAAAATGCATCTCTCAACGCTGCTCAGGTCCTTACAGAAAAATACGAGTGAGTCACGCACTTTTGTTTAAAACCTTTATTAATGCCAAATGCTTTAAGTTATATGTTTAAAACCAAACAATATAACAAGAACACCACCTACGTTACCATTAGTGCTTCAACAGAACATAAAGTGCATCCAGAAAGTATTCAGCGTTTCACTTTTTTCCACATCTTATGTCACAGCCTTATTCCAAATAGAATAAATTAATTTTTGTCCTCAAAAATCTACACACAATAACTCATAATGACAGTGTAAAGCAGGGGTGTCAAAGTCATTTTAGATCGGGGGCCACATGGAGAAAAATCTACTCCTAAGTGGGCCGGACTGGTAAAATCACGGCACGATAACTGAAAAATAAAGACAACAGATTGTTTTCTTTGTTTAAAAATAGAACAAGCACAAATATACAAATCATAATATTGTTGGGTTTTTTTTACACTTACATGTTGCAGTTAAAAATGTATTTGTCGTTATTTATATTTTCTGAATAAATTATGTGATAATGTTCATCAGTCAACTCATTGGTGTTAATTTTCAATCCATCAAGATTAAAAAATTATATCAAAATCAAATTATAATATGTTATTTATGTAGTTTATATTTAACATTTATATGCACATACAACACTTAAAACTTTTAGCATATCAGTATGTGGAATTAAATTATGGAATGGATTAAGTAAAGAAGTTAAAAATTGTACTGATATGATCCAGTTTAAGAGGTTGTTCAAAATAATAGTGCTTACAGAGTACAAAAAAGAAGAATTATGAGAAATACTTTCAACCTTATTGAAAATAAGATATTCTTCATCTCAGTATGTTAATAATGACTGAATTAATTAATTAATTACATATTACAAAACTGTTGTATACTAATTCATAGATGTTATTTTATTATATAAAAAGGTCAGTAAATGATTCTATATATTCGTAAACGCTTGAAGTGGGAAAGGGGTAGGATTAAATAAGCGTTGCTTCTTCCTACTCCTTTTCTGGCATGATGTAAAATGAAATGATATGAAATTGTGTGATGTATTATGATGTAAGTGTGTTCATGTTCGAAATAAACTAAAGAAAGAAAGAAAGAAAGTTTGATCATTTTCCTCGACTGATGTGCTAACATAATGTGGTTTATTTTGTACATATGTAGCATCATCTACAAAGATACCAAAAATTGCTATTGTGACATCCAGTGGACACATTTAGAACAGCAGTTTATTTCATTCAAAAATTTCAGGTACATTTTTATACTTAGCAAACCCACCCCGCGGGGCGGATAAAACCTGTTCGCGGGACCGATCCGGCCCTCGGGCCATACGTTTGACACCCCTGGTGTAAAGATTATGATTTGTTTTTTAATTTGCAAACGGATTCGAAATAAATCAATTAAAAATCACATATACATAAATATTCACAGGTGTTGTTTAACACTTTGTTGATGCACCTTTGGCAGAAATTACATCCTCAAATATTTTTGAATACCATGCCACAAGCTTGGCACACCTTGGGCATTTTTGGGGATGTTTTTAAGTGGCAGGAACTGGGAGATTACTCAGAATAGAGGGAAAGATGAATGCAGCAATGTACGGAGACATCCTGGATGAAATCCAACGTAAAGGCGCTTTGGAGGTGCTGCAAAGAAGGATGGGCAAAGAGGAAAGGGGGAAACTGCCCAAAGATGGGCTGTAATTGCTGCCCATTCCTCTTTTGCTCCACCTCTCAATCTCGATCAGGTTGAATTGGAAGTGTTTGGTTTTCATCCAGGATGTAACAAAATGGGGAAAAAGTGAAATGCTGGGATTTTTTCTGGATGCATTGTACGTAGCATAAAAAAATATATAAGAAATAAATATTCTTCTGTAGAATTCAACAAAAATAAAACATTACACATGTTGCACACATGTGATATGGCGACTTGTCCAGGGTGTACCCCGCCTACCGCCCGAATGCAACTGAGATAAGCTCCAGCACCCCCTGCAACCCCAAAATGGACAAGTGGTAGAAAATGGATGGATGGATGGATATTAGCTCATTACATGCAAAGTGAGATATGTCAAGCCTTTATTTAATATAATTTTGACGATTATGGATTATGAAAACCTTGAAATTAAAATCCCAGTAAATGTGGGGTCTTAAAAACCATAAGCTACGATTATCAAAATTAAAATAGAGGCTTAACATATCTCACTTTGCATCTAATAACTTAATTTCACATATTAGTTTCACATTGGGAGTTGAATTGCTGACATGAATGGGCTTTTTTTAACACAATTTTCATATTTTTGGAGTTTCATGACAGGGTGAAAAACTGGTTGGAGAAACACATGCAACTTTTCTCTGAAGAAAATTTAACATTCACCTACCGAAAATCAGGAGCAACTACTGCGGCAAATGTGTGCAAGCTTTTGACCACAAACTTAGTCCTTGCTTGCTGACATTCGTCTAGCGGCAGACTTGACCTACTTACCGCCCGCCTCGAAACCAGTCAGAATCTGTCTCTCGTCATGCTCATCTAAATGAAGGCATTCATTTTAATGTAACAAATATAATAGAGCTAACATGATATTTGATTTGATTTGATTTTTATTAAGGATCCCCATTAGCTGGTTGCCTCAACAACCCACTAGTCTTCCTGGGGTCCACAATTCAATACAATTACAAGTAAAAGCATATAATTATAACTACACAATACAGAAAAAAATAAAAATAAAAGCATCAATAATAAAAAATAAAAGCATCAATAATATTTATATTTATTTATTTATATTTATGCCAGATGACAAGCTTACTGCTTCTAGGATGAGATTGGGGCGTTTCAAAAACGCAACATTAATTTTTAGTCATTGCACGCTGTGCGTTCAAATGTTTCAGAACATTGCTCATATGTCGTCCTCTTGATGAAATAGCAACCTTTTCGGGTCAAATGTAGCTAAACCTTGGAGTGTTTCCACGGCCTGGTCGCCATGTTGCTGTTTGACGTCATCTGACGTCACTAGGCATGTTGCAAAATGACGTTGTTCCAACCCAGAGGAATCATTAAGGGAATTGTTTGGAAAAACTGGCAAGCGACAAATTTAGTTGTCTGTCCGAATAAAGTCAAAGTCAATGAAAATAATCATTTAAAGTACCTTGAACACTGGAAAACTAGTACCTGTCTAAAATTAGATGACCATCAATTATAATAATCTAAATCATTGAAAAATTGTATTTGTTCCATATTTGTGTTACTCCTTATCCCAACTGTACTTTTATACTTTAAAGTTTTTTCTTTAAAAAAACAATTGAGTTTATATTCACATTTCAGCTGTGTCAGTGGGTTTGTACTTTTCCTTTAACACATTACAGGAGGTTGCATCATTTCGATCCTGTACAAGCCACAGCGAGGCCAAAAGTAAATATAATATTTCATGCATTTGCTGATTTTATGCCAGAAACCCTACTTTTAGTCCTGTTACTTAAAATTTGAGTTGTGTTCATTATAGGAACCATGCACTGAAGAAATGCTGTCTGAGATTGACCAATAGACATTTTGATTAGCTCAAGATGTGTATTATCAGATTCAGAGTTGGTAAAAAAGAAAAAAAAAAGTCTCTGAGTGAGTTACAACAAGAAAAATATCACTGTGTTGTTTGAGATTTTAACTTTGGGCATCACTTATCATGCTTATGTAAAAATTGTGCATGATTGGTTGATTGATTGATTGATTGAAACTTGTATTAGTAGATTGTACAGTACAGTACATATTCCGTACAATTGACCACTAAATGGTATCACCCGAATACGTTTTTCAACTTGTTTAAGTCTGCGTCCACGTAAATCAATTCATGGTAATACATATTTTTTCATTACAAAACTATTTAAAGTCTAAAAGGGGTGTCCCAATTCAACATTTTCCACTACCAATACGCTAACTGTATTGTAGCCTTGAATATTGGCCAAAGAGGAGTGGTAATAGTTGTTCTGATGACACTTACCGGTCACAATAATACATTAAATTAAGCTCATAATGCAGTAAATTAAATGATGCAGACACATTTGTTACTTGATACATGATATATATATATATATATATATATATACATGTATACATATATATACATATATATATATATATATATATATATATATATATATATATATATATATATATATATATATATATATATATATATATATATATATATATATATATATATATATATATATATATACATGTACATATATACATGTACATATATACATATATATATATATATATATGTATATATATACATACATATATATATATATATATACATGTATACATATACATATATATATATATATATATATATATATATATATATATATACATATATATATATATATATATATATATATATATATATATATATATACATGTATATATATATATATATGTATATATATACATACATATATATATATATATATATATATATATATATATATATATATATATATATATACGCGTGTGTGTATATATATATATATATATATATATATATATATATATATGTATATATATTAATTAATTACTTTTTTTTTTTGCTTTTTATTTATTTAGCAGCGCAAATCTGCTGTATGTGTGTTTGTTTTTGTTTTTTTAAGGCCCACTAATTCAAAAGCACATAATAATGTCTGATAGAATGATAAAAACGACAGACCACCTTAAAAGCAGAATGGAATTTCACAGTTTTTTACTGAATGAGGCACCCACAATGTACATGAAAATAAAGGATGTGTGATTTACAATATTGAATATGAATGATGAAACACATAATATTAAGAACATATGAACATTGATTTTTATTAGGTGCTGCTGGAACTTATACATTACCATCTGCTAGATATTCAATGTTATATATAAAATATTTACATTGAAATAATTAGATGACATGTACTGAGCAGCCAGACCCTTTCCTACATCACAAGCTCCTGTTTTGATTCTTTGGTCAGTGGTCACACATGTTTGCATGTTTTGTTAAAGCATATTTCACCCAAACATGTTCCTTGAAGTCCAAATTGTTTAGCTTTTGGGGCATTCTGCCGTATTTATTTGTGTTTCTGGTTAAAAAGCACCCTGGACGTCTTAGAGTCACGTGCCTTGGGTGTTTGCTTCCAGTTAAGAGTTTCGCCAAGCTAATACCTTGTGCATTGTTGGGAAGAAAAAACAACATCCAAGCATAAAATATGAAATACATTCTCGTGATATCCCCTTAAATCCAACCCTTGCACATCTCAGCATACACAGTGAGGGCATTTGTGCATCTTTCAAAGCCGTATGTGAATATTGATTTCATTTTTCTTCGCTCCATCTGCTGTCAATTACTGTGCCAGATAATTGCCCGGAGGTTAAAAAGGCAGAGTGCATCTATTTTGGAGATACTTTCATATTGTTGAGAGAAAACAAGAAGCCTGGGCAAAAGTGAACCCTCTCTGTGTGCATAGATTAGGGTTTTTTTTACCTTATTTCTTGAATTCTTGTAAGTATTGAATATATCATGCTGACTATGTGCAAACAGTGTGTGTGCTGGTGGGATACGGCGTGTTAAGGCCTGCTTTGGGGTACATGGTGTACTTCTGTGGAAAGGCTGAACACTGCACATGTGGTTCTATTTCAAATAGACCCTTGCACGTTGTTTAGCATGACATGATATAAATAATTCCTTCTTTTGAACACGACACAGCACTACTTGTCAATAAATATGTATTGCTCTGTGATAGGATTCTCGGACACAAATCTGATTACACATATGCGAAATGCTGCGCTACAATAATACTCTCATGAATGTATTTACTTAAAAAAAGATATATGTAGCATTCAATACCACAAATTCAATACCTTGTTTGATTTACAACAACACTAGATACATTCTACATTCAATTAGATGAGCTTGATGAAAATGTGTTATTTTGTGAATGCTGAAAACAGTAGGAAGGGGTCTCATATAGCCCCCATTCGTTGCGGTTTACCTGACACATGAAACGTAACAAAATGGAGGGGTGCACTAGCCACTGTAGCCGCCAGATGGCAGTAGCTTGTTGGATATCCTAAAATGTGTTTAGTTGCTGTGTAGCGTGGAGCTTTCCATCATTTTCAGCAGGCTGCATTGCAAAATGATTAACCCTACTCTTCCTCTCACGCGACATCTACCCAGGAACGGGGCCATATGAATCTCTTCTTTACTGTTTAGCATGCTAACATTAGCGTGTCAACATTTGTTTTGCCACTTTTTGCAGCCATTTGACACGTGTTAGCTCTTTTTGCTAATTTTGTAGCTGTACACCTCAGAGTCGAATAACTTGGTACTGGACACATGCTAACTGTTCGCATGCTAAAGTTGGCATGTTAGCTTTTTAGCATGCCAACATTTTTTGCTAATTTTTGCAGCCATTTGACACGTGCTAGCTCTTTTTGCTAATTTTGTAGCTGTACACCTCAGAGTCGAATAACTTGGTACTTGACACATGCTAACTGTTTGCATGCTAAAGTCGGCATGTTAGCTTTTTCTTTTTTTCTTTTTAGATAATTCTGCATGTGCATGCATCAGAGTCATATAAATTGGTACTTGACGCATTGTAAATGTCAGAATGCTAACGTTAGCATTTCATTTTGGCTTGCGCATTTCCGCACAAAATTGCATATTGTAGTTGTCTTCACTGTAGCTTTTATAAAACATGTTCAGTTCTGTAATCTATTGTCAAAATATCGGATCAGGACTCTAAATTGTATGGGATCTAAGGCCAAAATTGGAGGTAAAAAAAGCCATTGACAACTTATTTATATCATATTTATATCATGTATAATTGCCACCATCAAAAAGTGGAAAAAAAAGTGGAAAAATAAGTTAATTATACTGCGAAAAAAACATTCAATCCCTGAAATCTCACTGTAGAGGGAAATATGGCCAACGCTGCCTGCAGGAGCAAAGGTAACCGCCTCTGTCCATGGTGCTGAGGACAGAGCACCATCAGACGGGGGCGTGGCAGTGCTGACGGCGAGACACAGCTGGCAAGTGATTCGATTTCACAGGTGGTACGTATTAATCTAATCATCTGTTGTCTTTAACAGTAAGCGGCCGGGAGCAGGAGGGGAGAGAGGATATGGAGAGAAAACTTTTGTTAAAAACCTATGTTTATTAAAACCTTGTCAAAACCTGCACGCTTGGCTCCTGTGCCGTGTCTGACAGTGGGACTGTGATGACGCAACTTCCACACTCACCACACCAAGTCAATCGCATGTTCTTTTGTGCTTTATTTCTTGTGCCCTTCCTGACAACCCCCCACCCACACACACACACTCCCCCAATTTATGCAGCTTTGGGACCAGCACTGGGATTTTAAAAATGAGTGGCAATAGAAAACCTAACTGGAAAATAAAGTGTGTTGTTTTCCCAAATATCTTCAGGATCTGAGCACAATCCAAGTTAAACTATTGGCTGTTTATCCCTATCTTCATTCATACTTGCATCCCTTTTCATAAAAACGCCATCCATCACGCCTCACCGGCGTCAGTGCGGGCTGAGGATGACATGGCTGTCAGGATGTGACATCGCCGTCACTGCAAGTGAGCCACGTGGGTGCGATAAAAAAAAAAAAAAGAAAAGACGCAAAAATGCTTGCTTGATGCGAGTGAGACGACCAGTATTTAGACACTCAATCAGGAGGGGCCACAAGGGGCTTGTCAGTTTCTGGGAGTCACAAAGCAGACTCCATCTGTCATGATGAAGCACCCGACCATCGAACGTTCTTCTACACCAAAAAGACAGGAAGTGACTCGGACGAAAAGTACAACATGCTGTTGACATTACATGATATTACAAAGAGTGACAACTAATGAGGAGGGTTAAGTTAAATTTTATTGTCCACTGTGCCATTTTGGGTACTTTGTATTATTCCTCTGTTATTAAAAAAATGTATTACTTCATCATCCAGGAAATCAATCAATCAATCAATCAATCAATGTTTATTTATATAGCCCTAAATCACAAGTGTCTCAAAGGGCTGCACAAGCCACAACGACATCCTCGGTACAGAGCCCACATAAGGGCAAGGAAAAACTCACCCCAGTGGGACGTCGATGTGAATGACTATGAGAAACCTTGGAGAGGACCGCATATGTGGGTAACCCCCCCTCTAGGGAGACCGAATGCAATGGATGTCGAGTGGGTCTAACATAATATTGTGAGAGTACAGTCCATAGTGGATCCAGCATAACAGTAAGAGTCCAGTCCACAGTGGGGTCAGCAGGAAACCATCCCGAGCGGAGACGGGTCAGCAGCGCAGAGATGTTCCCAACCGATATACAGGCGAGCGGTCCACCCCGGGTCCCGACCCTGGATAGCCAGCACCCCATCCATGGCCACCGGACCTGTGTGTCTCCCCTTCCACAAGGGGTAGGGGGGAGCAGAGGAGAAAAGAAAAGAAACGGCAGATCAACTGGTCTAAAAAAAGAGGGGGCTATTCAAAGGCTAGAGTATACAAATGAGTTTTGAGATGGGACTTAAATGCTTCTACTGAGGTAGCATCTCTAACTGTTACCGGGAGGGCATTCCATAGTACTGGAGCCCGAATAGAAAACGCTCTACAGCCCGCAGACTTTTTTTGGGCTCTGGGAATCACTAATAAGCCGGAGTTCTTTGAACGCAGATTTTCTGCCGGGACATATGGTACAATACAATCGGCAAGATAGGATGGAGCTAGACCGTGTAGTATTTTATAAGTAAGTAGTAAAACCTTAAAATATACTGTATATCACAGGTATCAAACTCAAGGCCCGGGGGCCTGATCTGGTCCGCCACATCATTTTTTAAAGCCTGGAAATGATATGCATTATTGAAGTGCTTTATCTTTTCTTACTAAATGTATTTGTTCTTTCTATTTTGACAGATACATGTACCGCATGCAAGTGTATATCTTTTAAACTTGAATATTATCGAATACTACAATAAAATATTATCTTATCATACATTCAAAAACTTTTTTTTTTTTTTTTTTTTTGTCAAAATCAAAATAAATACTTAAATATCTGCTTGACTTATGATTTCCAAGCAGGTTATCCATCAAATTGTAAACTGTAAAAATTACTTCATGGTAAAATTCTGGCAACTGAGCTGCCGGTTTTGTTTTGTTTTTACTGTCAAAACAATTTTGGAACCTTTTTTCAATGTACTGTAAGACACAAACAACAAAAATAGTTTCTATGGTAAAAATAAAAAAAACCTGGTAGCTCAACATTTAAAGTAATATGCTGCAAAAACCACGCCCAATTTTTCGGTAAAGAAATTTTGCAGTAAAATCTATGTATTTGTTTTTACCGCACCCTTAAAAATATATTTTATAATCAAATGCATAGGTAATTATATACTAGGGGTGTGAATTGTTGGGCACCTAAGGATTCAATCCGAATCCAATTCCTGGGGTGACGATTTGATTCTCGATTCAACACAGTTGTCGATTCAAACCGGTTCTTGCAGTGTATTATTTGGTATAATGATTATAATAAAACACTTTCGAAACAGGTTACAGCTCCTTCTGGTTGCATGGAAATGGCCTTATAACGTCTTTTTAAGTGAAGTGAAAATAGGTGAAATACATTTATATAGCGCTTTTTTCTAGAGACTGAAAGCGCTTTACATATCAATATACATATTGGTTCTTATAATATATATATATATATATATATATATATATATATATATATATATATATATATATATATATATATATCCATTCATCCATCCATCTTCTTCCGCTTATCCAAAATCGGGTCCCGAGGGCAGCAGCCAAAGCAGGGAAGCCCAGACTTCCCTCTCCCCAGTCACTTTGTCCAGCTCCTCCCATATATATATATATATATATATATACATATATATACATATATATACATATATACAGTACATGTATACATATATATATATATATATATATATATATATAAATATACATATACATACATATATACATGTATACAAATATACATATATATATATATATACATACATACATATATACATGTATACATATATATATGTATATATGCATACATATACACATATATGTGTATGTATACATGTATACACATATACATTTTTATACATATATATATATATATATATTTTTTTTTTATCGATTTTTGGCCCTTAATAAAAACGAGTTTGACACGCCTGTGCTATATTATTTGATATTACACTACTGTAATTTGCTTTGTCACATAAAACACAAAGCTATATGTCCAAATAGCTCAGCATGCAAATGTTTTATTAATGTGCTAAAATCAATTCTATCTGCGTTCCCTTTCTTTTCTTGTATTCTCTCTGTACTCGAGGAAGATGGTACAGCAACAAAACCCTGCCAGCTCATGTATGCCCCCGGCCCCTTCATGGTGAGCCTCGCAGTATGACTTGTATTTGCAGTTCATTGTCTAATTGGCAAAACTAATTATGTCACATGTTCATTAGAGACAATACAAAAGCTGTAGAAAACCATCATATTTAAAAAAAAATGTGTCTGCAAACAATGTGTGGGCGACATGCTTTTGCAGGCTCATCTCAGGTTTCTGCTTTGAAGCGTCTGATCAATAATTATGCAAATTCTGCATTTTTGACTTCGGTAAATATTAAAATGTACTGAAAGTTATTGTATCTGTACAGTAGGCGTCTTCAGTTCATGCTTATAGACTTAGATTGGTCAGATCTAGTCCAGCAGCCGGTGCTAAAAACCCCAAATATTTATACCGTATTTTCCGGACTATAAATCTTTTTTTTTTCTCAAAACTCGACAGTGCGCCTTATAACCCGGTGCGCCTAATGTACAGAATAATTCTGGTTTTGCTTGCCGACCTCGAAGGTATTTTATTTGGTACATGGTGTAATGACCAGTAGATGGCAGTCAAACATAAGAGATACCTGTAGTCTGCAAAATGACTCAAGTAAACAACATCAACATTTCATATGTTCCATTGAAAATATAGAACATTACACACGGCGCTCAAAAATCTATCAAAATGTTTTAGTACGACTTTGGTAAGCTGTGAAGCCACACCGCTTGATGGATTGTACTGTGCTCCAGCATACGAGTAGTATTATGGTGCATGTATAAGGTAAGTCATATTATCTGGCGTTTTGTTTCGCAATATTATGCAAAAGCAACTTTTCTTACCTTCTAGTACCGGCTGATCTGTATTTGGGATCTGCATTAGTCCTGAAAAATTGTGCGGGTCCACCTTTGTAGTCCATAGCATCCCTGAACAGAGGAAGTGGTCTGTAACACCATTGTTTACACTAAATGGAATGCTTACGTGGGGCGATTCTGACTATTTTGGACTGGTAGTGGTCGATCGTTTAAAGTAGACACATTTCTTTAAAGTAAACAAACGCAACAAACTGGTCTCATCATGCCGGCACAGAAGCAAGGCACTACTGTGTAACAATGGCCACACCCCCATGTAATGTACCCTATATTAATGTAACAACCACAGACACTTCAACAAAATCCCCTGAAGAGCAGAGAAACCTGCGAAACAGGCTTGTAGGGATGAAATAGCGTTTGTTTTAGCACCTGCAAAATATATATATATATATATATTTTTATATTGCTCTTTTTATCTTTAGTATGAAAATGTTTATGTAAACTCGAAGTTAATGTTTTTTTGTTGTTTTTTTTGTTCTTTGTTGTTGTTATTTTTGTATTACAACATTTTATTATTTGATCATGTTGTACTGCATTGTAATCTTTAGTTTTGTGATTGTGTGATGTTTTTTGCATGGACCCCAGGAAGAATAGTCTCCACTGCGGTGTAGACTAATGGGGATCCTTAATAAACTATACTAAACTAAATAGCCTCTGTGTTTTTTCCTGACCAAACGTATATTCCGCTCTACCCCGGTATTGAGCACTGTATAACGGATAAACCACAGAAACCTTGGCTATATATATATATATATATATATATATATATATATATATATATATATATATATATATATATATATATATATATATATATATATACATATATATATATGTAGTTAATATTTAATGTATTTTCCCACAGTTTATAACTGAGTTTGACTGCAGAATAAGACATCACGGGGCCAAAGAAAGTTGTGAGCAATTTGATAAAGGAAGTGAGAAACACTATCGAATTCCAGAATTAACTCGTAGAAAAGTACAAAGTGCATTAGGTCTTCCTCCTTTTAGGCTTCTTCACCAGCAATAGTCTTCAATGAAAGCAAAAATAAGTGTTAAATGTATTTGTAAAACTATAATTACTGTTTTGTGTGCATATCTTTTTAGGTGTGCGGAACAGATCGTTTGTGAAAATCCCATTTCTTTTAATAAGTGGCATATGCTTACTAACAAAACTAAGCAAAAATGCATAAATAATAGAAAATCCATCCATCCATCCATGTTCTACCGCTTATTCCCTTCGGGGTCACGGGGGGCGCTACAATTGGGCGGAAGGCGGGGTACACCCTGGACAAGTCGCCACCTCATCACAGGGCCAACACAGATAGACAGACAACATTCACACTCACATTCACACACTAGGGCCAATTTAGTGTTGCCAATCAACCTATCCCCAGGTGCATGTCTTTGGAGGTGGGAGGAAGCCGGAGTACCCGGAGGGAACCCACGCAGTCACGGTGAGAACATGCAAACTCCACACAGAAAGATCCCGAAGCCGGGATTGAACTCACGACTACTCAGGACCTTCGTATTGTGAGGCAGACGCACTAACCCTTCTTCCACCGTGCTGCCCATATAATAGAAAATAATGGGGAATATATATTATAATAACAATGGAAAATGTGTATATATAATATCAGAGTGTTTATAAAAATAAATGACTACCTTCTAGTTATTTCCTGGTACTCTGTGTGGCGGAGTAAATATGTGCCTCGGCCATTTAACTCTTGTGTGGTGTTCGGGTCTGTGGGACCCGTTTTCATGTTTTTATTAAAAGAAAAATGATACAATTAATTAATTTTTCAAACTGAGACTCACTGACTTTGACTCATTTTCTGTGAAGAACATATATCAGAATACATATTTAATGACCACACACTATACACCCCCCCCTACACATTTCTATTACATATAAGATGTCCGGGTCCACTGGACTAATAGAAATGTGGAAATTGATGTTCTGTGTACCACACGCACCCAGCCACCCACAGACACACACACACACACACACACACACACACACACACACACACACACACACACACACACACGTTTTCAACAACTTTTAAATTGGACCAAAGTGCTTTACAGGTTAAAAAGCATAGAGCAAAAAACTAAACAAAACAGAAAAAAAACAAACAAAGTGTGACGACGTGGTCGCATCGTGATGCGGGTGTGGTTCTCCCAAGGATGCAGACGGCTTCGGACACAGCTTGCAGGTAGGAAAAATGATTTATTTAAATATAAATAATATGATGAATAAACAAAAGGGCTAGCGTGGGAGCTAGCAAACCAAAAGAGCCTAGCGTGAGAACTAGTAGCTAAGAAACAGTAAATAATCGTCGTCATCAGTTGTGTGAGAACAAACTACGAAGCCAGACAGAGTGAGGCCAGAGCAAAGACTAAATAGCCCTCTGATTAGTGCCCGGGCAACAGGTGCGCGTCCCGAACACTAACCAGAGGCAGGTGAAAGTAATCAGCTGACATGGCAACTGAACACAAACAAAATCAAATGTGCTGAAAACATATGTGACGAGAAACATAAACAAACTATGATCCGTGCAGCGGATCGTAACAGTACCCCCCCCCTTAAAGGACAGATTCCAGATGTCCCTTGACACTAAATAAAACTAGAACCCAAAAAACAAGAAATAGTTCGAGAGTCAAGGGAGGGTGGAGGGAGGATTTGGTGGTGGGTCGCCAGGCCACGTGTCCCCGAATCCACCGGGGAAGAGTCAGGTGGCGGCGGCGAGTGGAACGCCGCTGCTGCAGGCGAGGCGGGCGACCACGGAAAGGCCACATTCGTGGCTGCCGAGAAGGTGGGCGTGAGTGGCGCCAGATGTTCAGCAGCCGGAGAGTTCTACGACTACGTCTCGGGTGTCGCTGCTGTTTGCGCCACTGGCGTCCATAAACAAACCTCCGAGAGCGCCGCTTGCGCAGCCAGACCACTCGAGGTCGCTGAGACGAAGACGAGGAGAGAGCAGACGTCGCCGTGGAAACAGGAGGAGCCGACGTCGCCGTGGAAGCAGGAGGAGCCGACGTCGCCGTGGAGGCAGGAGGAGCCGACGTCGCCGTGGAGGCAGGAGGAGCCGACGTCGCCGTGGAGGCAGGAGGAGCCGACGTCGCCGTGGAGGCAGGAGGAGCCGACGTCGCCGTGGAGGCAGGAGGAGCCGACGTCGCCTTGGAGGCAGGAGGAGCCGACGTCGCCGTGGAGGCAGGAGGAGACGTCGTCGCCGTGGAGGCAGGAGGAGACGTCGTCGCCGTGGAGGCAGGTGCAGGTTCTGGTACCAGCCGTGGAGCAGGTGCAGGTTCTGGTACCAGCCGTGGAGCCGGCGCTGGTGTGGGTACCAGCCTTGGAGCCGGCGCTGGTGTGGGAACCAGCCTTGGAGCCGGCGCTGGTGTGGGAACCAGCCTTGGAGCCGGCGCTGGTGTGGGAACCAGCCTTGGAGCCGGCGCTGGTGTGGGAACCAGCCTTGGAGCCGGCACTGGTGTGGGAACCAGCCTTGGAGCCGGCGCTGGTGTGGGAACCAGCCTTGGAGCCGGCGCTGGTGTGGGAACCAGCCTTGGAGCCGGCGCTGGTGTGGGAACCAGCCTTGGAGCCGGCGCTGGTGTGAGAACCAGCCTTGGAGCCGGTGCTGGTGTGGGAACCAGCCTTGGAGCCGGCGCTGGTGTGGGAACCAGCCGAGGAACTTGGCATGGTGGAGCTTGGCGTGGTGGAGGTACTGGAGACGAAGCTTGGTGTGTCAGCCGAGGTGCAGGAACAGGTGCTAGCCGAGGTGCAGCTGGAGGTGGCCTAGCTGGCGGTTGTGGCTTAGCAGGATGAAGGACTGGTGGCGGTGGCCGTGCAGGAGGTTGCGGTTTAGCACGCCGGAAGACTGGTGGCGGTGGCCTTGCAGGAGGTTGCGGTTTAGCACGCCGAAAGACTGGTGGCGGTGGCCGTGCAGGGGGTTGCGGCTTTGCACGCCGAAAAACTGGTGGCGGTGGCCGTGCAGGAGGTTGCGGCTTAGCACGCCGAAAAACTGGTGGCGGTGGCCGTGCAGGAGGTTGCGGCTTAGCACGCCGAAGTTGTGCCACCGCACTAGCACAGTTCCCAGTACTAGCCCCCCCCCCTCAAGACGCGGATACCAGACGCGCTCTTTGCGGTTTGGAACTGTCTTCAAGGGTGGGTGGGGGGAGGTATGGAGGGGGGTATACTCTTCTTCAAATTGTCGAAATTGACTATTATCATCCCCCACTTGAGATTGGGTGGGAGCACAGGGGGAAAAAATATGTGCAGTGGGCGGAGCAATAGTCACTGGGGGCGGAACCAAAGTCACTGGAGGTGGAGTCTGAAAATCAGAATGTGACTGACTGGACTTACACTTAATAAAAATGTCCTGATAATGTCTTATCTTACAATGAAAGTCATTTGGTATTGGCTGACAGAAAGAATTAGAAGATGGAAAAAAAAAATCTTGTTCAATGATGTCATCAGAAGTGGGCGGAGTTACCTCTTCGGGAGGCGCCAATGACATGACATTACTGTTGCAACTGTCCATGTGACTTACAGCCCAATCGGAGAACTTTTTGGCGAAGTGGTCGATGGGGTTGCCAAACATCTGAGGAGGGGGAGTTTGGGCTGAATGTAGCTTGCTTCGGTCCGGGGGAGGAGTTTGCAGGAGAGGCGCGTCTTGGCGGCGAGGGAAAGACCTCCTGGCCGGCTTCCGTCTTTGACGGCGCGCACGGTACTGCGGTGTAGCGGCGATGTCTTCCGACCAGAGGGAATCGATGGGGATAAGAGAGCCTCCAGGTCCCCACATGAGATTCGACCTCTCCTCCGTCGAATAGCGAAGCGTCTCGGCTTCCATCGCTCGCAACACCATGAGCGTACCTTCGTCCAACTCCTCGTTAGCCAGTGCGGGAGAATTGTTTTCTGCTGGCTTCGTACTGTGACGACGTGGTCGCATCGTGATGCGGGTGTGGTTCTCCCAAGGATGCAGACGGCTTCGGACACAGCTTGCAGGTAGGAAAAATGATTTATTTAAATATAAATAATATGATGAATAAACAAAAGGGCTAGCGTGGGAGCTAGCAAACCAAAAGAGCCTAGCGTGAGAACTAGTAGCTAAGAAACAGTAAATAATCATCGTCATCAGTTGTGTGAGAACAAACTACGAAGCCAGACAGAGTGAGGCCAGAGCAAAGACTAAATAGCCCTCTGATTAGTGCCCGGGCAACAGGTGCGCGTCCCGAACACTAACCAGAGGCAGGTGAAAGTAATCATCTGACATGGCAACTGAACACAAACAAAATCAAATGTGCTGAAAACATATGTGACGAGAAACATAAACAAACTATGATCCGTGCAGCGGATCGTAACACAAAGAACATAAACAATGAATGTGCTGAACAAGATAGTGCAAATGCAATACGGTAAAAGGGCTCGAATAAAAAGTAAAAATTTGCAGAATAAAAATAATAATAATAAAAGTGCGACAAATTGAAAAATAAAACTAAAGCGAAGGGGTGGGAGGGGGGGACTAGAAAATGGTGGCCTAGTGGGCGGACTCAGCTCAGGTCAAAGGCCAGCGAGAAGAAATAGGTCTTAAGGAGGGTTTTGAAGACTCCCAGGCTCTGGGCTGACCTAATGTGGAGGGGAAGGCTGTTTCAAAGCTTAGGGGCGGCAACGGAAAAGGCTCTGTCCCCTCTGGTCTTTAGCCTGGATCTGGGGACCGCCAAAAGCATTTGGTCAGCTGACCTTAAGGGTCTAGACGAGGTATGATGATGCAGCAGCTCGGTCAGCAACACACACACACAGCAGGCCTAGACAGGAGGAGGACAGAGTGTAGGTACACAGAACATCAGAAGGTCAAATGTGCGAGAAAATGAGAGCAGACAGTGTTGACAAACAATGTTGCAACCTTGTGTGGGAACCGCAGGTGCAGAAACACAAAAGAAGAATCCCTGTGAGATGCAGAAACTGGCAGAGAAGCCGTTGCATTTTGTGTCTTTTAATACCTCACAATCAAACACTTGTATGTTAAAATACTGAACAGATGTTTATTGGGATAAGGTAAACATCTGCTGAGTAACAACAATATCAACATTACACAAGGGTTAATTAGGTAATACAGTATCTGTTTTGTTATGTATTTAACTAAGAAATCATCTTCTAATTGAAAGAGTTCCTTCAGATCAGTAGACGGACACTTGTTACTGCAGTCTTAATTAGGCAGCGTCCCAATGACGCGTCCCCAGACGTTCCCTCCACACACTATGTGACAGCACAAAGGGCCAAAGAATGGCAAGCGTGTGGCGCGGCTGCCAGTGTCGCCGCGATGGCACGTGGGCCGCGGCGTTTGTCGCGGAAAAAGGTTTATGAGCCTTGAGACGCCACATTAGGAGGCCATCCTCGCTTGTCACCGCCGCTTTAATTGCCAGCGCCAGGTGCAAACAGCATGTAATCTTGTTTGTCAGCTGCACACTTTTATTTTTCTAAATTCTGTCCTTTTGACAAGCAATTTGGGAATGGTGAGGGATTTGGGAGTGCGGGCGGCCGTGAGCCAGCGGGGCGGAGTCGGATTTGACAAAGCTGTTGAGAGGAGGAAATGGGGGGTGTCTGATGTGTGTGTGTGTGTGTGTGTGATGTGTGTGTGTGTGTGTGTTTACCCTTGTCTCATCCCTGATGCCCGACCTTCTAATCCACACTGTTCTCTTTGTCCTGAGGAATGCTTTCCACGATGCATGCAGAAAATGAGCTTTGTTCCACCTGGAAGATATGTGTATCTTATATTCAGGTTCGACAGATTCATGCTTGCAAATCAACAGGTGGCGCCTTCTCGCCAAGCCAATCAGAGCTTTTCATCCCATCACTCACACATTGTAGAGTACCAGTGACCCGGGGCCTCAGTTATCAAGAGTTGCGTGGATTTCCTGCGGAAAATTGGCGTATTGTTCAAATCCGGAAAAAGCCGTGAGCGTGGAAACATTCTGATGTATTAAAGTTTGCACAGGCACTAATCAAAGCACATTTGTGGTGATCCGTTGCCCGGATCATGTTTTGCTTGGTTTAGTATTTCCTTAATTCTTGATTTAGTTCGGTTTCAGCACCCTGGTTTGTTTCTTTGTTGCCATGCCTGCTGATTATTGTCACCTGCCTCTGATTAGTGGTCGGGACACTCACCTGCTCCCGGTCACTAATCAGAGAGCTATTTATTGATGCCTCTCGCCACACTCTGTCCGGCTGTTTTATTCCCTACATGCAATATTGATTCTATCTGCTTTTGGTTCCTGTTTTTGGTCAGTCTTTTGCTAAGCTTTAGCATTGCTTCACATACTATCGACATCATTTTGCATTTTGGCTGGATAATGAAAATAAATAATCTTTCTCACCTGCACGGGGACGGCGTGGCGCTGTTTGGGAGAGTGGCTGTGCCAGCAACCTGAGGGTTCCTGGCAGTGCCGGCCCAAGCCTCCATGGGGCCTTAAGCAAAATTTGATTTTGGGGCCCTCTATTTCTGCCAATTATTTTGATTGTTGATCATTCACACACCTACTATAAACTCATTGCGGCTCTGGCAGTGTTGTTTACATTATCCTATTGTCAGCCTGGCATGTCTTTACAAATGACATGTCATTTATAAAGATATGGGGGTGGCCCAGTTAAGAACATAAATAATACCAATGAATGAACGAATGATATCCAGAGTGCCACATATGGTTCCTAATCTTAAAATGTAGAAAACATTCAGCTACAAGAGTGGCCTGGGGTTGAACAGTCCAAGTGATAAAGCTTTGTACTACAGTAAAAGTGTCATCTTGTCTCATCAGTCTTGTACATATTAGTCTTTAATTACTAGTTTATATTTTTAGTTAATTGTTCATATTTAATGTTTACTTTGTACAAAGAGAGCGCAGTCTACTGAAGTTAAATTCATCAATAGTTTTCCCCTTTGAAAGACGCAAGGCAAATTCCTTCCATTTCACCATGTTGCTACAATGATCTTCACTATTTTCATGCTGTTTCAGCAGTGCACTTATGTTGACCCAATCCCGCTGTCCCTCGGCTGCCAGTTTTAAGGACTTTTTGGAAAATAATTTGCAGCAAAAGCAATAGACTGCATCTTTACTTCTTGAAAAAGTCAGCCAGCTACGCTTGACTTTTTCCCCATTGACTAGCTGTCTGTAGGTATAATGATAATGAAAACTTCGGCCATCATGCCGTTTGGGGAATGAAAAGTTCTCCTTAATAGACAGTGGTCCCCTGATCACCTGCTCAGTCCTGTCTGAATCTGAGAGGAAAGAAGGCCACTCAGCTGGGTCAACTGGCGGAGCTGATGATGGTCCATGGTGTGAAGGGGACCTTGTGGTGGAAGTTGCTGAGGAAGTGACCAAAGAAAGACAACGACTAAAAAAGAAGGACCTATAAGGTCATTAAATTGCACTGTTGGACATAATTATTAATCTCAGAATGTTCTGCAGTACAATGAGCAATTATAAAGGGTGTTTTGCAGTTAACTTACTAGATACATCAGCTGTGGTTTCAGACATGGAGGGGACAGTGGGCACAGAGGATGGAGGTGTGTGAGAGAGCACTGTAGAGGATGGAGATGGACCTAAGATGAAATACATACATACATATAGGCGGGCCCGGCCTAGGCAAGATTTTAGGTGGCGCCCCCCCACATCGGCAGTGAAGTGTATATACGCACAAGAAACCGAATAGCTTTGTCTTTGACCTTTGTTTTACTTAAAGAAAGCAAATTAACAATCAGAATAGTTAACAAGATAAAAAAAAATATGAATAAATAAATGAATGCAAAAAATAAAAAATGAATATATGAAATACAATATTTTTTACATACATATTGCTTAATTTACATTAATGATGTGCACTTTAACAACTAGGCTTACAACTATACCTAATATATAAAGGGGTGGAAAAGTGACTATTACCTGCAGGGCAAACATTAGCTAACCAGAAGGCAATAACAATGTAAACAAAAAACACCTGCTTATAAGATCTAATACAAATGTCCCTGAGGAATGTAAGGTGGGAGTACTGTAATTACCTAACGTTACATTATTATTTTCCATAACAATTTAGCCCCCTCCACAATATTAACCCGACGTTAAAACAGAACTAGCTATTTATTGATTAGCAATTGCCGAATCATGTAACATTAGCTTAATGCTAAAAAGCCAGGTTACTATCACATTCTGTAACAGACAAATAATTTCATGTAAGCTAACGTTACCTACCTGCTACCTCTTGTCTTTTTCTCGTTTCTCCTCCTCTTCTTTTCTCTTTTTTCTTCCCTGGGCACCTGACAGTTTTGGCCGTTTTGACATCTTGTGTTGATTTTTTGATGTGGTGACGTCCAAAAAGAGTCATGATACGGGAAGGGAGAGGGCGCACCGTGCGGGGGGGGGCGTAATGTTGTAACAAATAATATTTCTATTATATAGGCTTTACTTTGCATTTTAATTAACGTGGGATTATTTTTTGTATTTAGAAATAATAGTACCAACTTTTTTTTTTTTTTTCTCCAACATTTGTGGCACTGGCGTGGTGCCCCCTGATGGACGGCGCCCTTAGCATTTGCCTATACGGCCTATGCCACGGGCCGGCCCTGCATATAGGCACACATATTAATGAGATACTTTGACTATATTAATTTCCCTTCAGGTGTAATGTTTATACTAAGAAATTAAATGTATACTGTATGGTGACAGTCTTTTCCTCACCTGATTCATCACTCACAGTTGAGCCTGAGGATGTGGACTGGCTCTGGGCTGATTCTGTGCCTCCAAAGTATTTTAACAATGCTCCTGGGGAAGTTTCATATAACTTATGAGTTGATGTAAAAAATAATATTTATTTTACTCACATAAATGACCGTGCTCTGCTGCAAACAATTTGTGCAAACAACATATCTCACTAGTAACCTGATGCTAAAAACATATTGCTAGCACCGCGCTAGCTAGCTAACGTCACCTAGCTAAAGCTAATGACAGCTACAAATCTCTTTGATAAACTTTTTATTACCAAGTCATGCAAACATACCTTTATCATGGCATTTTTTCTCCTCTTCCACTTTCTTCTTCTTCCTTTTTTCTGCACCTGAAGGATATGTCCTTTTTAGTGACATTGTTTTGCCTCTATCTGCGCTTTTGATGCCCAGTGCGCACTGGCATTGCACGGCAGGGGGCAAACGTCACAGGTGCAGCAGAGGCAACTTTACATTTAAAGAGAGGCAGGAAGAATCACTAGGCCTAGATCAGCAGCAGCACTCTGTTGACCTAAAATTGTGTTTTTGTACAATAATATATCTTTGATCATCTAGAAATCATCAGTCAGACTCGTACATGCAAAAAATAAAAAATAAGAATTTTTTGTTAATTGCTTTTGGGGGCCCCCTGGTGGTCGCGGGGCCCTAAGCAAGCGCTTAGTACGCTTATGCCTTGGGCCGGCTCTGGTTCCTGGTTCGATCCCCACCTTCTACCAACCTCGCCACGTCCGTTGTGTCCTTGAGCAAGACACTTCACCCTTGCTCCTGATGGGTCGTTGCTCCATTTGTTGTGTAATAATGTTCATTGTCATTTCTGTGTTATTAATATTTACTTCACTAACTGCTTCTCTGCTATCATTTTTACTATCATATTTGCTGATCCTGTTCTGTTGTTATTGTTGTGATTGTGTTGTTATTGTTGTCTCTCTATCTTATCCCCCTCTTGTCCCCACAATTTCCCCCTCTGTCTTCCTTTTTTTTTCTCTTTCTATTAAAAATAAATTAATTAATTAATTAATCAATGAAGTTGTATTATTGTCTTTCTTTTTGCACATGAGTCATTCATGAGGGACCACACAAACATTAGTGCACTATAATACACAATCTTTTTCAAAATAACCTAAATAAATAATGCTCAGTTTGGATTTAGAACACGGCAATATCGATAAAATTGTGTTTTTTTGCAAGTACTTTTATTATATTTTGTACACACTAAGACTATAGACAAAGATTGGTATAATGCTATATAAAAAAAAGGAGCTTTCGAATTTGAATCTACACAAACACACTGATTACACATTAATGCAAGCCAACAACAACAACAACACGTGAGTTTGTGCTGGAGGAGGGCCAGTGAGAGGAAGAAAAGAAGGACAATTGTTGCCAGCTCATTGTTAAAACTACAATCCTGAAAACAGAATAATGAGTTTTTTAATTATGCCCTCTCCTTCCCTCCCTTCCCTGCACAAATCACCATTAATACCCCGCTAAGTAATTGTTTAGGAAAGTTTTTGGCCATAAAGTTTGTTACGTCCTCGCCAAAGCCATGTCACCCGCTTTTATTTAATTATTTAGGCTTTCTTTGCGCTGGTTAATGCATTCTGGCAGTCAAGTACCTGTGAGAATAGAGCGAGCTCTTGTAGTGCTTGTAGCAGGCGACACAGACATCACGGCGTATTTCTAACGCATGGCGAGCAGGACAATGTGGGGATGTCTCACCTCAGGGCAACACGCTCACATCATGAAAAATGCGACCGTCCCTCAGAATATTCTTCATTCTTAATGTGCCCCAAGTGTTTTCTTGATGACACTCGGGCCAAGTTACTTTGAGTTACTTCAGTATGATACATTTGACAGATGATAATTGGCATGTTAGCGCTCGCGCCTTTGCTATAGTACAGACATGTTAACTTCTGTGCGTATTTTAATTGGGTAAAATCATGTTGCAAAAATGCAAGCTATTTCTATAATAGTATGTACACAAACACCCAAGTTAGTACAGTGGAACATTGATTTAAGAACTTAATTGGTTCTTTTTTTTTTGTCCCGTCCAGCCACTCAGGCAAATCATATTGTTGATGTACAAGCCCCGTTTCCATATGAGTTGGGAAATTGTGTAAGATGTAAATATAAACGGAATACAATGATTTGCAAATCCTTTTCAACCCATATTCAATTGAATGCACTACAAAGACAAGATATTTGATGTTCAAACTCACTTCATTTTTTTTTTTGCAAATAATAATTAACTTAGAATTTCATGACTGCAACACGTGCCAAAGTAGTTGGGAAAGGGCATGTTCACCACTGTATTACATGGCCTTTCCTTTTAATAACACTCAGTAAACGTTTGGGAACTGAGGAGACACATTTTTTAAGCTTCTCAGGTGGAATTCTTTCACATTCTTGCTTGATGTACAGCTTAAGTTGTTCAACAGTCCGGGGTCTCCGTTGTGGTATTTTAGGCTTCATAATGTGCCACACATTTTCAATGGGAGACAGGTCTGGACTACAGGCAGGCCAGTCTAGTATCCGCACTCTTTTACTATCAAGCCACGTTGATGTAACACGTGGCTTGGCATTGTCTTGCTGAAATAAGCAGGGGCGTCCATGGTAACGTTGCTTGGATGCCAACATATGTTGCTCCAAAACCTGTATGTACCTTTCAGCATTAATGGCGCCTTCACAGATGTGTAAGCTACCCATGTCTTTGGCACTAATACACCCCCATACCATCACAGATGCTGGCTTTTCAACTTTGCGCCTATAACAATCCGGATGGTTTTTTTCAACTTTGCGCCTATAACAATCCGGATGGTTCTTTTCCTCTTTGGTCCGGAGGACACGACGTCCACAGTTTCCAAAAACAATTTGAAATGTGGACTCGTCAGAGCACAGAACACTATTCCACTTTGTATCAGTCCATCTTGGATGAGCTCAGGCCCAGCGAAGCCGACGGCGTTTCTGGGTGTTGTTGATAAACGGTTTTCGCCTTGCATAGGAGAGTTTTAACTTGCACTTACAGATGTAGCGACCAACTGTAGTTACTGACAGTGGGTTTCTGAAGTGTTCCTGAGCCCATGTGGTGATATCCTTTACACACTGATGTCGCTAGTTGATGCAGTACAGCCTGAGGGATCGAAGGTCATGGGCTTAGCTGCTTACGTGCAGTGATTTCTCCAGATTCTCTGAACCCTTTGATGATATTATGGACCGTAGATGGTGAAATCCCTAAATTCCTTGCAATAGCTGGTTGAGAAAGGTTTTTCTTAAACTGTTCAACAATTTGCTCACGCATTGGTTGACAAAGTGGTGACCCTCGCCCCATCCTTGTTTGTGAATGACTGAGCATTTCATGGAATGTACTTTTATACCCAATCATGGCACCCACCTGTTCCCAATGTGCCTGTTCACCTGTGGGATGTTCCAAATAAGTGTTTGATGAGCATTCCTCAACTTTATCAGTATTTATTGCCACCTTTCCCAACTTCTTTGTCACGTGTTGCTGGCATCAAATTCTAAAGTTAATGATTATTTGCAAAAAAAAAAAATGTTTATCAGTTTGAACATCAAATATGTTGTCTTTGTAGCATATTCAACTGAATATGGGTTGAAAATGATTTTCAAATCATTGTATTCTGTTTATATTTACATCTAACACAATTTCCCAACTCATATGGAAACGGGGTTTGTAGATGTACATATCGGTTGTGCAAATTTACTTTACAAAAGAGAAGTGTGGAATACTTCTCTTGTTGCCTTATTTGTATTTGACTTTATTAAATGTATTTATATTATTATTTGGTGCAGCCGGGCCCCCAGGAGGGGATAGAAAGAGAAAAAAAGGAAGACAGAGAGGGAAATTGCGGGGATAAGACGGAGAGAGAACGACAACAACAAACACAACAATAACAACAACAACAACAACAATAGAACAACATCAGCAAATAGGATATGTACAAATATGATGGTAAAAGTGATAACAAAGAAGCAGTTAGTTAAATAAATAATAATACAGAAATGACAATGAGCATTATTACACTACAAATGGAGCAAATCAAATACCAATAGCAATAGCACTATTGATAACGAATAATAATAATAATAATTACCTCTATTATCAACAATACAGTTGTTCAAATACAACAATACATATATGTAAGGATAACTTGAAATACAAAAGAAAGCAGATAAATGGAGGGGAAGAAAGAGAAGCCAACTATATTAACCTTGTAGATTGTTATAGTAACAATAGGTTAAGCGTTGTCAGTGTGCCAAGTGTTACCCAGTTTCCCCTAGGGCAACACTTGTATATGTACAGTATGTGTATATGTATGTTTGTACAGTGAATGTATATGTACATGTATGTGTATATGTATGTTTGTACAGTGAATGTGCGTGTGGATGTACAAACTTTGAGTGTGTAGGTATGTACTGTATTTGTGTATGTACGTGGGAGCGTAGGTACGTATGGGTGCGCGTATGTATGTATACATGTATGAATAACTGTGTGTATGTGAGTATATATGTGTATTTGTATGTACAATATATTTGACTCCCAGTATGTGCGGGAGCCAGAGTACGGCCGCAGCCACCCAGAGAGCCCAACCCAAAACAGCAGGTGTGGCGCCCAGGGAACAAGGGACCACCGGCTCCACGCAGCCAGGCCGGCCACCGACAGGAACCCTGTAAGAACAGGGTTCCTAAATATAAAAGTTTGGATGTTGAATCAAATGTTCACATAAAGAAACAATGTCAACCTGAATAATTGGTTCCAGTTTTGATAAACGTTCATATTTCAGTAAAGATTTGTACACTTTGAAGACGATGTGAAGTACTATAAACTAATGTATCTAAAATTAACATAACAAAACCAAAACAACTGCTACTATAAAGTAAAATGGTGCACTGACAGGCACCTATCATGTTAGCAAAAGTGTCGGTGTCAAAGCAAATATGCTAACTTGAAAGCATTTTGCCTTGCAATATGTTTAGTTGCCATAATATTTTTAAATAGTTATCTAAAAATTAAGTATCAACAAGTAGCAACAAGTTGAATACTGAACCAAACAGGATTACATTAGCACAATGTATTTCCCTTAGCAGTTATGCATATTAGGGTTGGTTTGATATGTCGCTCAAATTTAAGCAATAAAATATGAAGCATGCCAACATTGTGAAATTATTAAATGTTTGCAATACTATTTTTATATTAAATAATGTGAAAAAATTATTTAAAAAACATTTTACGGACTATCGAGCACGCCGGTATATGAGCCGCAACCATTACATTTTAGGGAAAATATATACAATGTGAAATTAGTTATTTACACAGAAAGATTCTGTAAATGTTTATTTACAAACCATAATTGTTTCCAATCGGAGTCTGTAACACGGCAGTGAAACGGCTGATCAAACAAAACAGAAGTCGTCGTCATGGACCCACTAGCTGCAGAAGCGATCTTGCTAATTCAGGGAAACAGACTCAATAATTCCACGGGGATGTCTTGGGGAATTTGTGAAACTGAAACAATACCAAAAAATGCCATTGTAAGTTATTAATACTAAAACAGACACTCGTAAAGGTGTTAACATATTAGCTAATGCGAATGACGCTAGCTTGATTACATCACGGTAGCACGCACAATTATGCATGAAAGCACTGTTACAAACATCACACATGGGACGGATTATTAAGTATGAATTGTTTTAGTTATATTATAAAACTTACAAACATTGCTTGGAGTGATGAATGAAGAATTCATACGAGTAAAACAGCTATAGACGACTGGAAGATGGAACAGCACTTCTACTTCCGGTTGACAGCACTAAATGGAAGGACACTGCAGCACCTGCAGTCAGCAAACTCATCCAAGAGATGGCAGCATAGCGCAAACAGCAACACACCCAGTCAGTGTCTTTGCTTGTTTTTTGGGGGGGTTTTAAAACTATTTGCACTTTTGTCGTAAACGAAGAAAAATCCATAAAAATTAGCCACACTGTTTTATAAACTGCAGAGTCCAAAGCATAGGGAAAAGATAGCAATTTATAGTCCGTAATTTACGGTATATTAAATGTTAGATCAGCAAGAAGTTATTATTGTGTCTTAGTGTTAACATTGGTGCTAAAACAGACTTGTCAACCTGTGTGGTATATTATTATGTATGTACATACCTTAATTGCTTCCCAACTATGTCTGTAACACGGCAGTAAAACGGCTGATCAAACAAAACACAAATCGTGGTCATGGACCCACAAGCTGCATAAACTAGCTTTCCAAATCAGTTAAACAGACTCAATAACTCCAAGGGGATGTCTTGAGGAATTTGTGAAACTGAAAAAGTATCAAAAAATGCCATTGTCAGTTAATAATACTGAAACTGACACTTATAAAGGTGTTAGCATATTAGCTAATGCTAATGATGCTAGCTTAATTAAATTACAATAGCGCGCACAAATATGCATGAAAGCACTCTTACAGACATCACACATGGGACGGATTAGTACGTAGGAATTGTTTTAGTTATGTTATAAAACTTACAAATATTGCTTGGAGTGATGAATGAAGAATTCATACGAGTAGAACAGCTATGGACGACTAGAAGAGGGAACAGCAGTTCTACTTCCGGTTGACAGCACTAAATGGAAGGACACTGCAGCATCTGCAGTCAGCAAACTCATCTAAAAGGTGGCGCCGTAGCACAAACAGCAACACACCCAGTTGGTGTCTTTGCTTGTTGTTTTGTTTTTTTGTAAAACTATTTGCACTATGGTCGTCAGCGAAGAAAAATCCATAAAAATTAGCCGCACTGTTTTATAAACTGCAGAGTCCAAAGCATAGGGAAAAGGTAGCAGGTTATAGTCCGTAATTTACGGTATATTAAATGTTAGATCAGCAATAAGTTATTATTGTGTCTTAGTGTTAACATTGGTGCTAAAACAGACTTGCCAACCTGTGTGGTATATTATTATTTATGTACATACCTTAATTTTTTCCAAACGGTGTCTCTAACACGGCAGTAAAACGGCTGATCAAACAAAACAGAAATCGTCGGCATGGAACCACTAGCTGCATAAGCGAGCTTTCCAAATCAGCTAAACAAACTCAATAACTCTAAGGGGATGTCTTGAGGAATTTGTGAAACTGAAAAAGTATCAAAAAATGCCATTGTCAGTTAATAATACTGAAACGGACACTTGTAAAGGTGTTAGCATATTAGCTAATGCTAATGATGCTAGCCTAATTAAATTACAATAGCGCGCACAATTATGCATGAAAGCACTCTTACAGACATCACACATGGGACGGATTAGTACGTAGGAATTGTTTTAGTTATGTTATAAAACTTACAAACATTGCTTGGAGTGATGAATGAAGAATTAATCCTCGTAGAACAGCTATGGACGACTAGAAGATGGAACAGCACTTCTACTTCCGGTTGACAGCACTAAATGGAAGGACACTGCAGCATCTGCAGTCAGCAAACTCATCTAAAAGGTGGCGCCGTAGCACAAACAGCAACACACCCAGTTGGTGTCTTTGCTTGTTGTTTTGTTTTTTTGTACAACTATTTGCACTATGGTCGTCAGCGAAGAAAAATCCATAAATTAGCCGCACCGTTTTGTAGCTGCAGGGTTTAAAGCATAGGAAAAAAGTAGCGGCTTGTAGTCCGTAATTTACAATATATTAAATACTAGATCAGCCAGAAGTTATTATTGTGTCTTCGTGTTAGCATCGGTGCAAAAACAGACTTCCCAACCTGTGTGATATTTTGCGTAGCTGGTACCGTAACACAACATAATGTACCGAGCATACTGAAACTACTCATTCGATTAAAATTACAATAATGGATAGCAAAGGTGAGCATTAGCAATCAGCCAGAACATGCTAACCCGTATGCATTTTGATTTTTTTTAAATGTGACAATTTAGGTGAAATACTAAATTCTAATCTTACCATAAATATATTATACAGATATTCACTTGACAATTCAGTAACATTAACTGAATCTAAGAATCTCGTCGGGTAATCATGATGTTTCAAGCCACATTTGTAACGCTCAATGTGTGGTAACATCTTTTAGACATGTCTTGGCCTGCCGTTTAGGTTCTTTCATTCATATAAATGCTCAATGCCAATTGATTTGTTTTGTTCTAAAATAGAGAGAATTTCAAAAGATTGAAATTCGGGAAATGGACTTTAAGCAAGAGCAATTGCCTTTTGACCCCAAAACGCCTGCTTGAACACTCGGCACTTCACCATTCAGTCTTCTTTGTGCCTCCCGCAAATTGTGATAAATGCAGGGCCTTTCTCCTGGGTGCTCATCCTTTTCCTTATGCTGCAGGTTTGTGCAGCTCAGTTTTTCCTTGCGCACACTGGAAGGTCATGGCTGTCCTACTTATCTCCTTGCATGCAGTTTGATGCTGTGCGACTGCTCAGATTAGCTTTGCTTTCATCACTTTTAGGATGGAAGCTGCAGCTTTTAGTCAAGGCTGAAAAATGTGAGTAGAGACGTCCAGTCCCGTAGTACCTCAACATAATTCTGTAACGCAGCTCTTAACTCAAAACACTCAAACACACCCATTGAAATGAATTGAAATGAATTTGATTGGTGATTGGTGTCATGATCCGTTGCCCGGATCATGTGTTGTTTTAGTTTGATTCCCTTAGTTCTGTTTTGAGCACCCCTGGGTTTGTGTTGTGGTTGCCATGGGTGCAGATTGGTTTCACATGCCTCTGATTATTGTTCGGGACGCTCACCTGCTACCGGGCACTAATCAGAGAGCTACTTGTTCCCGTTTTTTGCCACACTCAGTCTGGCCGTCTTATATGCTCTATGCCAGTGGTTCTCAAATGGGGGTACGCGTACCCCTGGGGGTACTTGAAGGTATGCCAAGGGGTACGTGAGATTTTTTTTTAATATTCTAAAAATAGCAACAATTCAAAAATCCTTAATAAATATATTGAATGTAAGTTCATAAAGTCAGTGAAGCACAAGCTCAGGTTTTCTCACTAAAATGTCTGTCAAAAAGAACTGTGAAAAGAAATTGCAACAATGCAATATTCAGTGTTGACAGCTACATTTTTTGTGGACATGTTCCATAAATATTGATGTTAAAGATTTCTATTTTTGTGAAGAAATGTTTAAAATTCAGTTCTACTGCAATCCCCAAAGAGGGCACTTTAAGTTGATGATTATTTTCTATGTCTATGAATCACTTGTTTATTTTTCAACACATTTTTAGTTATTTTTATATCTTTTTTCCAAATAGTTCAAGAAAGACCACTACAAATGAGCAATATTTTGCACTGTTATACAATTTAGTTATACAATTTAATAAGTCAGAAACTGATGACATAGTGCTGTATTTTACTTCTTTATCTCTTTTTTTTTCAACCAAAAATGCTTTGCTCTGATTAGGGGGTACTTGAATTAAAAAAATGTTCACAGGGGGTACATCACTGAAAAAAGGTTGAGAACCACTGCTCTATGCAACACGTTGATGCTTTCTATGATTCTAGATTATTGTTCATGTGCTAAGCTTCGCCATAGCTCCCATGCTATCGGCACGCTGTTCTGTATTTTTGTGTCCTAAATTTAGTATTTTGCATCCTGAATGTATCCTGAATCCTGTATAATATATATATATATATATATATATATATATATATATATATATATATATATATATATATATATATATATATATATATATATATATATATATTAATTATATGATATATATTATATATCATGATATTATATTATATATCATGATATATAATAATAATAATATTGTACATGGTAATTGGGATGTGTTATATATTGTATATATTCTATAAAAAGATAATATAATAATATAATATATCAGTATATATTACATACTGTATATGTAATATGTAAATGTGATATGTAAATATTACATATATGTTATATTTGATATTGCTACTATGGTACATTTTAGTCTGCTTTATACATGCATTATCCTTTCCATCCTTACTCTTTCCATCCTTTGTAACTGAGCTACTGTGTGGAACAATTTCCCTTGTGGATCAGTAAAGGTCGTCTAAGTCTAAGTCTAATCCTGAATTTATGGACATTAAATCACTTTATAAATAAAGTTGATTTGATTTCATTTGATTTCCTTACCTGCACCTTGCCTGCGGAGTTCCGTCTGCATCTTGGGAGAACGATCCGCGCAGTTAAATGCGATCACAGCGTAACAATTGGCCCCCCCAAAACTGCATGCTTTTAAAAAAAAAGAAAAACACACTTTTAGATAAATAATGTGTTTTAAAAAATTCAATACAATATATCACTAACAACTACTGTAGTTTTATGACATAATGTAATAATAATGTACAGTATTTACTAGAGATTAATGCTTTAAAATGTAATGTCAGAAATTATCGGTATCGTTTTTTTTTAATTATCAGTATCGGGTTTTTTTTGGTTTTGGTTTTTATTTTTTATTTTTTTTTATTAAATCAACATAAAAAACACAAGATACACTTACAATTAGTGCACCAACCCAAAAAACGAATTCACACTCATTCACACAAAAGGGTTGTTTCTTTCTGTTTTCAATATTTTGGTTCCTACATTATATATCAATATATATCAATACAGTCTGCAAGGGATACAGTCCGTAAGCCCACATGATTGTGCGTGCTGCTGGTCCACTAATAGTACTAACCTTTAACAGTTAATTATACTCATTTTCACTAATTAATTTCTTTCTTCTTCAAGAAAATGTTTTTAATTTATTTATCTTATTTTATTTATTTTATTTTTTTTAAAAGTACCTTATCTTCCCCACACCTGGTTGTCCAAATTAGGCATAATAATGTGTTAATTCCACAACTGTATATATCGGTATCTTTTGATATCGGTATCGGTTGATATCGGTATCGGTAATTAAGAGTTGGACAATATCGGAATATCGGATATCGGCAGAAAGCCAATATCGGACATCCCTAGTATTTACCTTGAAGAGTGGACTTCAATGGTATCTCCTTCCAGTTGCTTCTCCATCAAACACACTGTCAGCAGCTTCTCCATATTTTCATTGATAAATGTCCGCCATTTAGTTATCATTTTAACGTCCTTGGCTGGCATTAGACTCCCCTGCTTCAGTATGATGCAGACCAGCAGTGATACGCTCAAACTGCTATGCCAACTTATATCCATCTCTAGCTATAAGCTAATGCTAACGAGTAGAGAACAGATGTTTCGTGGCGTTTGATATGCCAACTAATGGTGAGGATGCTTGTAAGTCGAATGTTTTCTCGTATCTTTAAGCATACCAATTTGCCAAGGGACAGCTTTTATCTAAAAAACACTCTTAAGTTGAGTTGTCACTGAATTTATTAAGCATTTAAACTTCACAGAGGCAATACAAATAAACTAGAAATGGTGGAGTTTTTTTTTCTAAAGCTGTTAAAGTAGGAATACTTCTTACTCTCTTAAAAGCATGTTGGTTGGGGACATTGTAAACAATATATGTTCCCATGTAACTTTGTACACTGCAAAAAAGGGCTAACAAAATATAAGATAAAAATATTTTCTGAAAAAAAATACTCAAAACTAGTGAAGTTATCTGTCCAAGCAGCTAGCTAATTTTACTTGATAAGAAATCCTAAATTAAGATTTCTATTTCTAGAAATGAGCAAGACTTTTAGGCTAGAAATTTGTATTTTAGTCTGAAAACAAGCATTATTCAAATTGCATATCTTAAATTAAGCATCCTTGGGATCTTGCAGAATCTATAAAGATGTTCTCTGTGGGGAAAACAAAATGTCTTATTTGAATAGTTATTTTGTCAATTTTGACATTTTTAAACTAGAATACACTGGAAAATATGCCCTCTTAAAAAGAGTAAAAAGAAATATATTTACGTTATTTTGCTTGTAATGAGCAACAAGAAGTCAATTTGTCTTGGTAAGTTTTATAGAATAACAACATACACTATATTGCCAAAAGTATTTGGCCATCCATCCAAATGATCAGAATCAGGTGTCCTAATCACCACAGGTGCATAAAATCCAGCACGTTGGATGCAGTGGTGTAAATCACGTCGCCACTGCACTCTAGAGCAGTGGAGACGTGTTCTCTGGAGTGATGAATCACGCTTTTCCATCTGGCAATCTGTTGGACGAGTCTGGGTTTGGAGGTTGCCAGAAGAACACTACATTTCGGACTGCATTGTGCCAATAGTGAAATTTGGTGGAGGAGGAATTATGGTGTGGGGCTGTTTTTCAATAATTGGGCTTGGCCCCTTAGTTTCAGTGAAAGGAACTGTGAATGCTCCAGGATACCAAAACATTTTGGACAATTCCATGCTCCCAACCTTGTGGGAACAGTTTGGAGCGGGCCACTTCTTCTTCCAACATGACTGTGCACCAGTGCACTAAGCAAGGTCCATAAAGAAATGGATGACAGAGTCTGGTGTGGATGAACTTGACCTGAACCCGATAGAACACCTTTGGGATGAATTAGAACGGAGACTGAGAGCCAGGCCTTCTCGACCAACATCAGTGTGTGATGCGCTTTTGTAAGAATGGTGGGAAATTCCTATAAACACACTCCGCAACCTTGTGGACAGCCTTCCCAGAAGAGTTGAAGCTGAAATAGCTGCAAAAGGTGGACCGACATCATATTGAACCCTATGGGTTAGCACTTCAAGTTCATATGTGAGTCAAGGCAGATGGCCAAATACTTTTGGCAATATCTTGTATTTAAGGCTTAACAACTTAAAAGTGACCTTGAAATTAGCAACTAAAACATATGATTAGCTATATAACGAACGTGTGATGCTCAAAAAAAGATATATTTCTTAAAAACAAGTTATTATATCTCATTGAAAGAACTACTATTCAGGGGATTGTGACTTGTATTAAGTTTGTTTAGATATTTTTACTAGAACATATAAATATATACTTGGTGAGATTGCGTGGACAAAATATGATTATATATGCTGAAATTAAGATTACGATGTAAAGACAATTCAGTTCAGTTCAGCTCAGTTCAGTTTCAGTTTATTTCGAAAATGCATAAAATACAATTACAATGTAATACATCACATATTTCTACTTTGTGAACACTTGTAGTTTGAACAGTCCTTTAAACTTAATCATATTAGTACTTTGTTTGATTTCCTTGCTTAATCCATTCCATAATTTAATTCCACTTATGCTAAAGGTTCTAAGTGTTGTCCGTGCATACAGTAGGGCTTGCTACTGACAGTTTGGTCATGTTTGGGTTTTCCTGTGTTTTGGTGTTTTAATTCTGTTGTTTTAGAGTCACTTCATGTCCTGGCGCTCTTGTTTTTTTTTTCAGTATTTCCTATTTGTTTTGAAGCACCTTTACTTTCTGTTCCATGCCCTGTCAGCACACCTGATTCTCATTAATTAGTTATACTTAGTTCCACCTGAGTCCCTCTTTCAAGGTACTTTCTAGACTCATGCTTATTGTGTTGTTTTTGTTTGTTCCTCTCGTCCTGTGACTATTAAATTACTTTTACTTGCATTCCGCCTGCTATCTCTGCATCCTTGGGGTCATGCTGCAAGCAACGCTGACCAGATCCGTGAAACATACAAATGTTTTAACTTAGATTTTCATCGAAGGTTATATTTCTCCTTTTTTGTTGAGAAGAATTGTTGTACATTCTTGGGAAGCAGGTTATAGTTTGCTTTGTACGTCATTTTAGTTGTTTGCAAATGTACCAAGTAGTTGAATTTCGATATTTTTGATTCAATAAATAAAGGGTTTGTATGTTCTCTGTATCCAACATTATGTATTATTCTAATTGATCTTTTTTCTAACACCGTTTGTGAGTGAAGCGCACATTTGTAGTTGTTTCGCCATATTTCTGCACAATAACTCAAATATGGTAACACTAGCGAGCAGGTGAGGCTAAAACTAAATAGCTCTTAAAACTAGGGAATTTTCTATAAATGTTTTTTAAAATCTTGGCAAGTGGCAAAATTGCAGTGTATGCATGTTAAAAATACTAAAACTAAAATAAGTTGGCTTGTTGATTAAAAACACAATAGGTTGATAAAATGGTTGTGTGAAATTGATTGTTGACGAGCCTAAATGGTCCCTATTAAAACTAACTTTTCTAACCCGATGGTACCTGCTTATTTGTATTTGGGATCTGCATAAGTCCTGAAAAGGTGAAATCAAACTGTAGAGGAATAGCAGGGATATTTATAAAGCAATTGTGCCTTCCTTTCTACTTCCTCCAAACAGTGCGTTCTGAATTTGTCTGCAGATATCTCTGTTAATGGTAAAGACTTACCCAAAGGTCTTTGTGTGAGTCTGATATTTTATTTAATGTCCAATCATTTGTAGTCCGAACGACAAAATGCTAAAGGTACGACATAAACACCAAAAATGCTCTGTTGTTGTTAGTTTTACACAGCACAAGTCACTACACAAACTTTCAGCCTCATTTGAAGTAAGAAAGTGCCTTACTTCTATCTTTTATGATTCATAGCATTGCACCTTCAACTCGGAAGAAGTTTATCTTTGTCAGGCTTGTCCCTGACAGTTTGACTGTGTTTTGGTTTTTCCTCTGCGTTTGTCTTAGTTTTCTGTCAGCGCTTTTTATTTTGTCTTCTATTCCTGATTGTCTCCCTGAGTGCTGCTTCCCCTCAGCTGTGGCTGATTGGCACCTGGCCACACCTGGTGTCAATCAGCCAGCTGCTATTTAAACCTGCCTTCCCCTCCAGTCAGTGCTGGATTATTGTCATTGACATTGTCATTACGACCTGTCTTTCCTACTTGTCGATGCCAGTGTAGCTGTAAGCGGTAGCGGTAAGCTATTTATTGTAGATGTTTTGTAGCTTGCTGTCTTTTTGTTCCTCGTCTTCCAGTTCCTGTTTTCCTGGCATCCTGTTTCCTGTTCCTAGTTCCTGGTTTGTGTTTTTTCCTTTATTTTATGAACATTAAATCTTGTTTTCCCGCACAATGCCTTCCACCTTCTCTGCATCTTGGGGTTCGTGTCCTACAAACTCTGACATAATAATCCAGCCTCGTACGAACCTTGCGGAGATTTCCTTGGCGGAGAGGCTTAACAAAGCGTTATCATTGATGGCCGAATCCAAAAAAAGCTTTACCTCGTTTTGCAATCCCTCCCACCCATCCCTGTCCTATGTTGGCTTCTCGGGGGACGTCTGGGATCCGTCCCTTGAGGGGGAGGCTATGAGTGGCTGTGCAGCTAGGGAGGCACAGCTACTTCTCGCCCCAGTGGGTCTGCAAAAGACGGCGCCATCATCTCAAGTGGGTCTGCAACAAACGCCACCATCATTTCCGGTGGGCCGGCAGACGCCACCATCATCTCCGGTGGGTCTGCAACCTACGGCGCCACCATGCACTCCGGTGGGCCAGCAGAGGGCACCACCACCATGCACTCAGGTGGGCCGGCAGACGCCACCATGCACTCCGGTGGGCCGGCAGACGCCACCATGCACTCCGGTGGGCCGGCAGACGCCACCATGTACTATGGTGGGTCTACAACCTACGGCATCATCCTCCTCTCCGGTGGGCCAGCAGCAGACGGCGCCACCATCCTCCTCTCCGGTGGGCCAGCAGCAGACGGCGCCACCATCCTCGTCTCCGGTGGGCCAGCAGCAGACGGCGCCACCATCCTCGTCTCCGGTGGGCCAGCAGCAGACGGCGCCACCATCCTCGTCCCCGGTGGGCCAGCAGCAGAGGGCGCCACCATCCTCGTCTCCGGTGGGCCAGCAGCAGAGGGCGCCACCATCCTCGTCTCCGGTGGGCCAGCAGCAGAGGGCGCCACCACCATCCACCCCGGTGGGCCAGCAGAGGGCGTCACCACCATCCTCCCCGGTGGGCCAGCAGAGGGCGCCACCACCATCGTCCCCGGTGGGCCAGCAGAGGGCGCCACCACCATCGTCCCCGGTGGGCCAGCAGAGGGCGCCACCACCATCGTCTCCGGTGGGCCAGCAGCAGAGGGCGCCACCACTATCCTCCCCGGTGGCCCAGCAGAGGGCGTCACCACCATCCTCCCCGGTGGGCCAGCAGAGGGCGCCACCACTATCATCCCCGGTGGGCCAGCAGAGGGCGCCACCACCATCGTCCCCGGTGGGCCAGCAGAGGGCGTCACCATCATCCTCCCCGGTGGGCCAGCAGAGGGCGCCACCACCATCGTCCCCGGTGGGCCAGCAGAGGGCGCCACCACCATCGTCCCCGGTGGGCCAGCAGAGGGCGCCACCACCATCGTCCCCGGTGGGCCAGCAGAGGGCGCCACCACCATCGTCCCCGGTGGGCCAGCAGAGGGCGCCACCACCATCGTCTCCGGTGGGCCAGCAGAGGGCGCCACCATCGTCTCCGGTGGGTTCTCCCACACCGGCGGACGAGCCGCCTCACCAATTGCGGCGGCGTTCAACTCGCCGTCGCCACCTAACTCTTCCCCGCTGGTTGCGGGGACACTTGACCTGGTGGCCCACCTCCTTGTCCTCCCTCCACCCTCCCGTGACTTTGGACTTTTTTTTTGGGGGGGGGGGGGGGGGGGGGGGTTCTAGAATGTCTGGTATCCATTATAGGAAGGGGGGCTACTGTCAGGCTTGTCCCTGACAGTTTGACTGTGTTTTGGTTTTTCCTCTGCGTTTGTCTTAGTTTTCTGTCAGCGCTTTTTATTTTGTCTTCTATTCCTGATTGTCTCCCTGAGTGCTGCTACCCCTCAGCTGTGGCTGATTGGCATCTGGCCACACCTGGTGTCAATCAGCCAGCTGCTATTTAAACCTGCCTTCCCCTCCAATCAGTGCTGGATTATTGTCATTGTCATTGTCATTGCGACCTGTCTTAATACTTGTCGTTGTAGCTCTGTCTACTTTTGTTTCGCTCTGCTCATGTCCTAGTTCATTCGTGTCACAGTAAGTGTTTTTGTTTCTTGTCCACAGTTAGCCTCTGTGCTATTTTAGTTCATAGCCAAGTTTGTTCTCCGCCTTGTGCGCGCCTTTTGTTGTTACCCTTTTGTTTGTTGTTTTGCCTTAGTGTTTAATTAAATCATGTTTTCTCGCACAATGCCTTCCGCCTTCTCTGCATCTTGGGGTTCGGCACCTACAATCTCTGACAATCTTTGTGTGTGCAAAGCACTTGAAAGAGTCCTGCTTTATTAAACTGTGCCAGTATAAAGATGGATTTTTCAAACAACTACTTTTAATGGCCGGCTCAGTGACTACTATTTATGGCAATGGAGGAGATAATGAAACAGTAAAGTAATAACAGTAGGTTAGAAATGGGTATAAGATACTTTAGCAATGTTAGCTCAATTTGTTGTGTAGCTATCTCAGCCTTATAATGTAAGACAACTGTGTCAACGTCCTTCGTCGAAACAAAGTATGATTTTCCTAAAATCTAGTTTCAACTTGATCAGTGCCTACTGTGTTTAGCAATGGTCAAGTAAGTTATATAATCTGTTATTATGCTCACGATGTCACACATAGCGCGGCTGATAGCCTTTAGCCTCTGTTGTTTACCACTCGAAGCAGCCGAGCAGCAGAGTTATTTACATGATATGGACTAGAAAAGCCTTTTATTGTCCACATACACATGTATACGTCCAGTATCTAGCATTAGACAGAGACTTGGTCAATGTTTAACCTTAGTCAGCTGATAGTTCCAGACCTGTACATCAGTGTCGCTTCGCTCCTCTCGTGCGTCTGCTCGCATCGCCTCCTTCCTTGTTGTCGACAACAAAACACGGTGAGCCGTTGATCTCGTTATATCATCTGGAATGTTGTGTTGACGTGAAGGACATTTAAAACAGATGGCTGCTGGCTGTCGGCAATGTCCATAGTACACAATAATAGCTAGAAACTTTCTGTCTTGCCTCTGGTGAGGGCGGTTGCATTTTTCTCCACTCCCTTCTTCTCCCAGCTTGCTCTCTTTGTTTTGTCTTGTCTGAACTTTTTTGAAGCCTCTTTCTTTGCGGTGTCCCCAAATCTAAACATCAGACATGGAAATGATCAGCTGGACTCTCGACGCAATTGACTTAAACTTTTCGATGAGGAAATGAGGTTCGGGGGAGGCTGGCTGCCCTGATGGAACCATTGCTGCGGGGTACGTGAGAGATTCCTGGGATAAATGGAGAATCATGTGCCTCTGAGTCCTTTCCATCGAGGACGTGGAAGACATCTACCTATTTGGAACCGTGATCGCGGGGCACCTGCTGATTGGGCTGGGCATTGCTCTGGTGTATCGTCAAATTTGTAAGACGATGGCAGCCACTCAAGGAGCCCAAAGGCTGTTCGTCGCAATGGAAGGTTTGGGTCGGGCTGTGGGATCACAGACTGTGGCGATTTCTGAACTGAATCGCAAGATGGATCACATCATGGAGAAGCTTGTAAAGGAAAAATTGAATATGAGAGCAGCCAGCATGGACGAATAGAACAGACAAGTCATTGTATTGTCTGCTCGCGGAAAACAAACATCCTAATCTACGATTTCTGTCGCTGTCCTGGGGGCCTCACCCCACCAGGACAAGGAACTGTGTAACCTTGACGAGGTGCGACAGCTTAAACCTACCTGGTGCCTGCCTGGGCTCAGTGCATGGTGAACCTGTAACCTTCGGGGGGCTCACGGCACCAGGATGGCACTAATGAGCAGCTTCCGCCGAACCCCCTGCCATACGTAGGGGGTTCACAGCCTGTCAGCATGCTGTAAGGTGGCAGCCCCACCAGCTGACTAGCCATCGCAGGGCCAACTACCCAGCATGGTGAAAACTAAACAGTTACGAATCCAACCAGAGCAACTAGATTTAACCGGACGGACTACCCTGGCAACAGTCCCCTGCATGCCCCCAAACTACGACATTTGGATCTCCGTTACAAAACCCGCATTGCCTGCTGTCATGTCCAAACACTCCTACGCCCCGGCTATGCAACACTTCTCTCCCGTGAACTCTCCAACTACAACATTACCCTCGCTGGCCTTTGCGAGTCACGCTGGCGCGGTACTGGAGAGCCCACCGCCGGCGACCACCTCTTTCTCTGGAGTGGCCCAAATGATGGTAGAGGCCTCTACGGCGTAGCCCTAGCCATCCCGCTATACCGGAGGAAGTCAATCATCAGCTGGAAACCAGTCAGTGATAGACTGCTCTCTGCCCGTCTATTACACCAACATGGGAAGATGACAGTTATTGTCGCCTATAGCCCAACTGATGTCACCCCAGACCAGGCAAAGGACACCTTCCACGACCAGCTACATGACGCCATCCTGGCAGCCCCCCCTCATGACATTGTCATCGTCCTCACAGATGCCAATACTACAATCTCCACCCAGGACCTCACCCTCCCGGCAGTAACAGGTCCCGTCTTTATCGACAGCACCACCAATGATAACGGCCAACGATTGCTTAATCTGTGCAGAGCCACCAACCTCTGCATCGCCGACACTTGGTTTCCCCGGAAGCGGATCCATCATTGGACCTGGTACAGCCCGGATGGAAAAACAAAGAAAGCCATCGACCACATCCTCATATCCCGCCGCTGGAAAACATCCATCACCAACTGCCGTGTCTTCAGAGGTGCACAGCTTGGTAACACCGACCACCGCCTGCTGATAGCCGACATGCGGCTGAAGCTCAAGGCAGGGGCATCAACTAATGCCTCCCCCAGGCTAGACTCCTCACGACTGCAAGACCCGGCCATCATGGAGACGTACAGGTGTTCCATCGCAAACCGATTCAATGCCCTCTCCAGTGGGATTGATAAAGAATGGCCCCATTTTAAAAACGAGGTCATTGAGGCTTTCAAAGAATCAATCGGGCGAACGAGACCTGCCACCAAGAAGCCCTGGATATCACAAGACACACTAGATATCGTGAATAACAGACGAGCAGCCCGTCTGCGGGGAGACCTGGACCTGTATCGACGCCTCAACAGCCAACGCAATCTGTCTATTCGACGCGACAGGGAGAACTTCTGGAGCAACCAGGCGACAGCCATGGAGACGGCTTCCCAAAACAACAACCTGCGGCAGCTTTTCAACCTGCTCCGCAAAGGGAAAGCGGGCCCCCGCCAGCGCTGCTTCCTAGTCAAGGATCAGGCTGGCAACATCCTCTCCACTGAAGCGGATTGCATCAGCCGCTGGAAGGAGCATTTCAGCGAGCTCCTCAACCATCACCCTGCCCCGGAAGACCCCACCCCTACCACCCACACCACCACAATCCCGGACTGCTCCACCGCCCCTGTCTCTCCAGCTGAAGTCAGAGCAGCCCTAACGAAACTCAAGAATGGAAAAGCCCCTGGCTTATGTACCATCACAGCAGAGATGCTGAAGGCCGGAGGAGACAACATCATCCTCTGGCTCACACAGATCATCAACCATGTGTGGGTCTCTGAGTCGCTGCCTGATGACTGGAGGCGGGGCATTATACTACCATTTTGGAAGCATAAGGGAGACCAGCTGACCTGCAGCAACCATAGAGGGATCACACTCCTCTCCATCCCCGGTAAACTCTTTACCCGCATATTACTCACCCGAGCTCTACCTGCAACCAGAAGCAGACGCCGCCAAGAACAGGCCGGCTTCATGCCCAATCGTTCCACCACGGATCACATCTCTGCCATCTGGCTCTTAATAGAAAAAGCCCGGGAGTTCAGAAAGGACCGGCACCTCTACATTGCCTTCATTGACCTTAAGGCTGCCTTCGACACTGTGGACCACGGGTCCCTCTGGAACATCCTGAAGTCCCTCGGAGTCCCAACTAAAATCACCACACTCTTTCAGCAGTTGTATCAGGGTGCAGAAAGCTGTGTGCGTGTGAACTGTAAAGACTCTGAGTGGTTCCCCATCAACAGCGGGGTCAGGCAAGGCTGTGTTGCCGCACCAGAACTATTTAACTGTGTCATCGACCACCTGATGTCCAGAGTCTGTGTGCGAGTCCCCGGGGTGTCACTTGGAAACTACACCCTAAAGGACCTCGAATACGCCGATGACACCACCCTGTTCAGTGAGACCACTGACCAGCTCAGGGAGGCCCTCGGTGTGTTTGATGAGGAGACCAAACAGCTCGGCCTGAAAATCAGCTGGTCCAAAACCGAACTCATGCATATCGGCGATGGACCAGACCCACCACCCTTCTTATTTGAGGATACCCCTGTCCACTTTGTCCCTACCGTCAGATACCTCGGCTCGACAGTCACCAACACCGGCGACCTCAAACAAGAGGTGGACCGCCGTCGCGCCCTTGCAGCCTCCGTCATGCAGTCCCTGTGGAGACCGTTGTGGCGACACCGGCACATATCTCGGGACACCAAGTTGAGGGTCTACAATTCCTCTGTCATCTCTGTCCTTCTGTACGGCTCGGAAAAATGGCCGCTGAATAACATCCTGGCGGCCAGGCTAGATGGCTTTGATTCCAGAGCCCTCAGGAGGATAGAAGGCATCACGTGGAGCCAGCATGTCACCAACAAGACCCTAAGAGAGCTAACCCAACAGCTCCCAGCCTCTCGCCTCGCAGCAATGCGGCGAGTGCTCTGGTATGGCCATGTCATCCGCCTGCCGGGGGAACACCCCACGCGCAAAATCCTGGACTTCAACCCGCAGCGAGCTGGCTGGAGACGCCCTAGAGGCGCCCCCAGGACTCGCTGGCTGGATGTATTAGCCCAGGACCTTAAGGCCTGCAATGTGACTATGGCACAAGCTCAACACTTTGCCCACAATAGACCCAGATGGAGAGACCTGGTTGCTATGGTCGGCTCTACGCGCCCTGAAGTGCAAGAGGACTAAGTAAGTAAGTAAGTAAGTAATCTACGATTTGACTCCCTCGAATGGCCTTGACGCAGTGAACAACAGGAACAGGCTGTTCTGAAAACACCCCCGAGGACACCTCAATGATGGACGCTTTTGACCTCCCTCCCTCCTCAACCACACCTGGAGTCAAACTTATGCTTGCATGCAGAACGGCCCCAGTCTATGAACATTACATCATCACACCCAAGACAATGGGCACATACACACACACACACACCCCTCCCCCCACCCCACGCCTTCACCACCGCTTGTTTCCCCTCGGGGTGATGGACGGCTGGCAGCGCTTTATAGCAGCAGTCGCCCTCCAGGGTTCCAACTCCCCGCCCCTCTGTTGCGAGTTGTCGTGATTAAATGTAACGTGTTTATGTGTGCATTGCATGGAGGTTTTTTCCCACTGCAGACTAGGCCCCCTTAGGAGCCCAGTCTACATTGTATTTTTTTACTCATCTTCTTCCCCGGCGTTTGACCTTTTTCTTATCTTCTACGGGGCGCCTTTAGTGACCCATCAGCGTTCTTGTTCTGTAACCCTGTACGCTGTTTGTTTGTCTAATCTTAAACGGGTTTGTGCTGAAAATATAGTTTTGTTGTACTTGTGCAATGACAATAAAGTCCTATCCTATCCTATCCTAGAAAGCTAAACATTTCATTTCTGTGGTCTACATAACATGTAGACCACAATGAAGTGTTTTAAAATGTCGGAAAAAATCATGATATAACCCCTTTAAAGTTATTGAGGTCATATAGAGTGTGCTACTTGGTTGTAACCAGCAGAGGCACTCAACATATTTGCTGTCTAAAGAAGCCCGACTGTTCATGGGAAGTTGAACTGTATCCTCGTACAACTCGGCATTATTCTGCGCAATACAATGCTTACATGAAAACAGGAGATCAGAACATTTAGACTGAGATTGGCCCATCGCTTTTAAAATGTCCGTTATAAGTAAAGTTGAAAGGCTATTTGATTATTTCATATACAGTAATCATTCAAAACCGATTCTCGATTTGACACCCTTCTCAGAATGTATTATTTGGTATAATAATTATAAAGAAACATTTTCAAAACAGGTTACAGGTAAGAAAAGCTCCATCTGGTTGCATGGAGATACCCTAAAATTGTATTTAAAAAAAAAAAAAAAGGCAAAAAAAATAAATTCATATACGTGTATATACATGTATATATATATATATATATATATATATGTGTATGTATGTATATGCGTATAAATATATGTATATATATATTTATATATATAAATGTGTATATGTATACATGTATATGTATATATGTTTATATATATGTGTGTATATATATATATATATATATATATATATATATATATATATATATATATATATATATATATATATATATATATATATGTATGTTAACGGTATAAATTATAATGTTTAGACAGTTTTGGTTTTGGTTTTGTTTCTCATTCTCAAACTTTTCAAACTTGATTTTAGTTTTCATCAGTCTGAGTTTGTTTGCAATCATTCTCCTGACTGTTAATACCCAAGACGCTCCAGGTAGCTGGGGTCAAAGGTTGACTCAGGACTCTGGTTGCACACTGTTTTCAAAATGTACCACCGTGAGATGGCCTGCAACTATAAAACATCTTGTACGTTTCTTGCATCACTCGATTATATTCCATTCCATTCCATTATACATGCACATTTAAAATATACAGTACAGTCCATATTGCCCTTCAGAAACAAAATAAGTTCCATAGGCTCACGGAGCAGCGAGGCATTTGCCTGATCTGTTTTGTAGTCTGCCGTCACGCAGCAATTTCAACCGCGAGCAACAGCTGTGCATGAATATGGAGCATCTATCTGAACCTGCTTTTCACACCTTCTCAACAGCTCCTTCATTTTAATGCCTTTACACTGACGTGACCCTGTTGACTTTGGATTTGTTCCTGTGATCTTTTTTGTTTTTTAACTTACTAACACTTTATACTCTAAGTAGTAGAGATACGCTATCCAAGAGTCTGGTGTTATGATAGGATCGGACGGAGTTTATTTATACCAAATTGGGGAAATTGCACATGTATTGTGTAAAATGTTCATACAGCATAAACAAGACAAAAAGTAAACATAAAGTGGAATGAAAGAGTAAAAAGCAATAGTAAATAATAGAAAATCAATTGATTCCATGATTGCCCGCCCCAAAAAAAACATAATTTTAATTTAAAAATAAAAAAATTTACTTTTAGATAAAAAATAAACAACACTATAAAATGTACTACAAACAACTACAGTAGTTTAATGAAGTAATGTACAAAACACAAAACCAGTTAAGTTGGCACGTAGTGTAATTCGTAAATAAAAACAGAATACATTGAGTTGCAAATCCTTTTCAAATTATATTCAATTGAATAGACTGCAAAGACAATTTATTTTTTTCAAATAATTATTAACTTAGAATTTAATGGCTGCAACACATTGCAAAAAAGTTGGCACAGGGGCATTTTTACCACTGTGTTACATGGCCTTTCCTTTTAATAACACTCAGTAAACGTTTGGGAACTGAGGAGACCAATTTTTGAAGCTTTGCCGATTGTTCAGCTGCTGTGAGCTGTCTATCAGTGTCACTTTGGCAAGAAGGCAGCTCTTTGAAAGCTGATCAATGAGCTTGTGTGCGGTCTAAAGGGACAAGACTCAGCCCTAGTGTCCGTTTTTCCTCTTGACACAAGTGTTTGACTTGTCTCCATTCAATAGCGTAACATTAATTTTGGACAGTAAAAAGTGCAGGCAACTGAAAAACATTACAACTATGCCCAAACGCATTATATTCTCTGCGGGCAAGCTCACTGTGCCACACTTTGAACACCCCTACTCTATGTGTGGCGGTTCTCGCGGGAATTCGAGCATTGCCTCATTCAAATTCTGATTATTGTTTTTTGCCGTCTGGCCTTGGTAGTTGTGGATGAGAGCGGTCCGCAATGAATCATGAATGAATGTCAAGGCTATCTCATCTGACATTCACTTTGGTTAACAGAAAAATGAGATTTGGCAAAGGAGCTGGGGCAGTTCATATTGTTAGAGACCAATCCCTCTGGCGGGCCAGTCATCTTTCGTCCCTGCTGATTTATTTCTTCAAGTAGAGAACACTAACAAATACTCGTGGCCCCATGCCTTTTTTTTTTTTTTTTTTTTTTAAGGAATGTTCAAGTTTAGGTCCCAAAAGCTATTTCAACAAACTCTTTTAGGTGTCCATCTACTTGTTGGCTGGACATCCTAGCCATCCAGCCAACCCCCTATCGGCAGGTTTGCAGCACTCGTCTCTTGTCAAATCCAAGGCTTTCCACTCCAGGAAGATAAGGGAAAAGCTGATGTTATGAACCGACACTGCTGGGGAGGATCTTTAATAGGAACAGAAGGGTTTGATGTTTTTTTCCAGAGTCCAGTAATACGATATATAAGACAGATGAGTGCGTGGCAAAGACGCTGATCGTGAAATAACCTTTGCGCTGGGGTGGCGGTGTGGAACTTGGTTCAAACTTTTTTCTTTATTTTCTAATTTGTGGCATCTTGTATCTGACAGTTTGGAGTCAGCACGCAGTTTTAGTTTTTCTCTCAGGGACACAGTTTGTGTTCACAGTCTGTGAGCACTGATTAGGCAATATGACGGTCGAAAAACACTTTGTGTGTATTTGCAGCGGGCCAGGCGGATTAGACTGTTAGGATGCTGAAGTGCATTTCTGGTCTTGTCGCCCTCTCCCGGGCAGAAGGGCAACACGGCTGCGTAACTGGATCAAAAGGGAGGTCGGAGACGCTGTACTGAACCAAAAGTTGCTTTATTACAAGCGTGCGTCATTACACAGGACTGCAGTTCCTGGGAGGATGTCAGGTCAAATATGAAGGACTCCTAAACTGGCAAGCCAAACCACCAGTCTTATATTCCTACCTCCTGTCTGTGTGTGTGTGCTGGGTCTGGAGAGCATATCCTGACCATAAAAGGAGATGTTTGTGGGTAAGTGTCGGGAAAACAACTGCTTTAAGTCACAACTTAAATGTTGGCGTTGAGCTAGACAGGTAGTCTCCTCTCAAGGATACGGTTATCACTTTTGCATTCCGAAGTCCCAATTAGGGCCTCTTTCCTACGAGAAGTGCTGCAATCCACCTGCGAATTTCAAACTAAGGAGCCTTATCTTATTATGTTCTCTAACTGAAATGCCACTGTTTACTTAAACTTGGAGGTTTGCTTTCTCCAAGATGAATATGAACATTCTCCATATACAAAACATATAATGAGTTAAATAATTAACTTCAATACAAACAAAGGTTTGGTGTGGATTGAAAGGTTTTGCTGTATGAACATGGCAAAGAAAAGTAACAGGACGGCCTGATTTTTTGCAGCTCAGCAAAATCAGGGCTCCACCAATTCTAAAGAATTTGTACTCCTTGCTAATCAGAAAGCCAATCATTAGTTTCATCAATGGCGACCTTCTGTACAGGCTGTGGGTCAGTGAGACATGGCAGAGCAAATTAAATGCAGGTCCCTTGCGATATCGTCGATACTTCTTCATGATTGGCAGACAGATCAGCACCAACTTACCATTTTCTGCAGGTATAGGACATTTAATGATGTTTGAACTGTGGTCGACGGGGCGGGAGGGGAATCAATGATTGAACTAAAGATTTTTCTCTATTCAATGAACACGGTGCAACACAAAAAAGCAACAATGAAAGTGAAATGTTATTTTATATATGTTATACTTTGTGTTGGAGTACATGTACAAAACAGAACTGAATTGATAACAAAAATATGGAAAAACATTCTAATATATGCATTGATTAATATATTGAGAACATTTAAATAATTTTCTATATTTTTAAGTAAGTTTAATCTGTATTTTTAAGAATATAATATTAAAAAAACGAATACAAATTATGCATAATTGCTGCTATAGCAAATGTAAAAAAAAATGTAGTAAACTTTTTGATAAATACATTTTAGCCCCTTCATCCTGTTCTATATCAAACTGTATATCATATGGGATTTGAAAATGATTATAAATAAATTATATAATTTCATTTATTGTAATAGCCAATTGTTTTTTGTCCGTAAATATGTTATTAAATATATCTTTGAACCTACATGGTATGCCTCGAAATGTATGGCTTTATCAAAAAAATTAAAAATAAATAAATACATAAATATATATATTTATATATATATATTTATTTATTTATTTATTTTTTATTTTATATGTACTGTATATATGTGTGTGTGTGTGTGTGTGTGTGTACTATTTGTAATATATAATTTTAATAATTGTAAAATGCAGATAATGATATAGATTATTATTAATATTATGGTTATTGTTCTCATTATTATTGTTCTCATTATTAATGTTAATAGTCCTGTTGTTATTATTCTTGTTGTTGTTTTTATTACTATTATTAACAGTATATACTAATAATGAATAAATACATTGGTTTATTATTTTCCTTAGCCTATGACTAAGGTACATTTAGTAATGTTGGTCACAAAAAAAGCCAAAAAATAAAATAAAATTGGTGCATGATAAATATCAGACGGATAATGATGATATAATATGAATATACAGAACAAAAATATAAACACAACACTTTTGTTTTTGCCCCCAGTTTTCATGAGTTCCACTCAAAGATCTAAAACTTTTATTATATACACCCATCCATCCATCCATCCATCTTCTTCTGCTTATCCGAGGTCGGGTCACGGGGGCAGCAGCCTAAGCAGGAAAGCCCAGACTTCCCTCTCCCCAGCCACTTCGTCCAGCTCTTCCCGGGGGATCCCGAGGCGTTCCCAGGCCAGCCGGGAGACATAGTCTTCCCAACGTGTCCTGGGTCTTCCCCGTGGCCTCCTACCGGTCGGACGTGCCCTAAACACCTCCCGAGGGAGGCGATCGGGTGGCATCCTGACCAGATGCCCGAACCACCTCATCTGGCCCCTCTCGATATTATATACACAAAATACCTATTCCTCTCAAATATTGTTCACAAATCTGTCTAAATCTGTTAGTGAGCTTTTCTTCTTTGCCAAGATATTCCATCCCACCTCACAGGTGTGGCATATGAAGATACTGATTAAACAGCATGATTTTTGCACAGGTGTGCCTTAGGCTGCCCACAATAAAATGAAAATTGTTGTTGGGAAACTATCAAAAACATGACTAGTTGTTTGGACTATCTCAACTGTGGTACACAGGTGCAAAATAACTCACTGTGGAATAAGGGACATAACACACCAGACAAGGCTTCAGAAGTCCGCTGTTGAAACTTGGACTATATAACCACCATATATAACTAACATATAAGTTGATTGTAAATTAGGGGCGGGACATGGATAAGAATTCTTGCTTTTTTTCCGTATTCCTTTTCGGTGGGTGCCGTTGCATGTCTGTCGAATTACGAAGAGTGATGAAGTGTTACTATATACAGTATGTCTGCCGGAATAAATAAATAAATTCATTCATTCATTCATTCAAAGTCAGCCCTGGTCTTCCGCAGCAGCGTTGTAACTTTGTTCCTCAAACTTTAAAAAATCATACGATCAGTATTTAGACCTGTTTTAATAGCTCTTTTGAGAGCTGAGAGCTTTTGTGACAGTCAAGTCTTATATAGTCTGGCAGAAACAAGTATTTCAGTCTGGCTTTTGTTGAATTACGCAGAGGTTCTGGACTTGTGTGCACTCATCTCATATTTGCTTGCTGCACATCGTTGTCTACCTGCATGCTGTATGGCCACCCGCCCACCTGGTTTTCACTCAAGCCTCCTTGCGCTTTACCTCTTCTGTACTTCAACCTCCCCGCGCCTCTGTATCTGTCTTTGTAGCATGTGATCTCCACAGAGTCGGAGAATCGGCGCCACAAGAAAGCAGGCGTTAAAGTTGTCGTCCCTGCTGCCTCGTTCTTACCTGTGAGAGATTATCGTGTTGATCTCATAGCGGGAATCAATTAAGCTCTCTCCACATTTGTAATCGATGCTCAGCACCTAAACATTTTAATTTCTGTATTTACAGTGGCACTCATTATCCATTCTAAGCATGTATATATTAGAGAGCTGTGGGGATTAGGCGGGTGGACCAGGGGTGATAGAAGTACAAACCTCAGAGATGGATTTATGTCATGATTGTCAATGATCTGCTCACTCGCCCTCTCAGCCAGACAGCGCGGCCCAATTTATATTCCTGTTTCTTTTTTGTAGCTGTCAACGAGATAGACGTGTGTCCATGTTTGCTGCTGGGGAGAGTCAATGAGCCATTGATTTGGAGAAGCAAGCTGAATCCTGAGAGTACTCCATGATGGATGGCCCTTCGTCTTGGAAGAGAGGTGGGCAAATATAAAGAGGTAGGAATACACGGGACGGTGACACCCCTGAAGTAGAATCTATTGAAGCAAATACAAGACAGCATGTTTGGAAAAAGACGTCTTCTTTTCAGGCTGCAGAGATTTAGATTTAGGTCAGGGGTGTCAAATTCATTTTAGACAGGGGCCACATGGAGAAAAATCTACTCCCAAGTGGGCCGGACTGGTAAAATCACGGCAAGATAACTTAAAAATAAAGAGAACTTCAGATTGTTTTCTTTGCTAAGAAATAGAACAAGCACATTCTGAAAATGTACAAATCATAATGTTGTTGGGTTTTGTTTACACATACATGTTGCGGTTAGTAATATTCTATCTTTTACTTGTCGTTATTTATATTTTCTGAATAAATCATGTGATAATGTTCATCAGTCAGCTCATTGGTGTTAATTTTCAATCTATCAAGATAAAAAAATGATATCAAAATTAAATTACAGGATGTTATTTAAGTAGTTTGATCATTTTCCTTGAATGATGTGGTTTATTTTGTACACATTAAGTTAAAGTTAAAGTTAAAGTACCAATGATTGTCACACACACACTAGGTGTGGTGAAATGTGTCCTCTGCATTTGACCCATCCCCTTGTTCACCCCCTGGGAGGTGAGGAGAGTAGTGGACAGCAGCGGTGCCGCGCCCGGGAATCATTTTTGGTGATGTAACCCCCAATTCCAACCCTTGATGCTGAGTGCCAAGCAGGGAGGTAATGCGTCCCATTTTTATAGTCTTTGGTATGTCTCGGCCGGGGTTTGAACTCACAACCTACCGATCTCAGGGTAGACACTCTAACCACTAGGCCACTGAGTAGCATCATCTAAAAAGATACGAATAATTGCTATTGCGACATCCAGTGGACACATTTAGAACAGGTGTTTCCTTCATTCAAAAATTTCAGGTTAATTTTTATACTTAGCAAACTCATCTCGCGGCCTGATCCAGCCCTCAGGCCGCACGTTTGACACCCCTGGTTTAGCTGCTCGGAACAAGTTAATCAGAGCTTTTCTTTCTGTCACGCATGCACACCAGTGACCTATTGCCACTGGGTAATTCATAGAGGTGGAAAGTAACAAACTACTGCAGAAGTGTCAAACTCCTTCTCTTTGTGGGCCACATCCTCGTAACGACTGCCCTCAGAAGGCTGCTTGTAACAGTGAATATATATGAAAATGAATGTGCAATCACCTCATGATATTATGGTATCACAAAATTGCATTTCATTATATTAATTTAATTGATTTGAAATCTTAGTAGCTATTAAAGTATTTATTTTTATTTTAACAAAAACAATGTTTGGAAGATACCGTATTTTTTCGGACCATAGGGCGCACCGGATTATAAGGCGCACTGTCGATGAATGGTCAATTTTTGATCTTTTTTCATATAAAAGGCGCACCGGATTATAGGGCGCATTAAAGGAGTCATATTATTATTATTTTTTTATAAATGGAAAACACTTCCTTGTGGTCTACATAACATGTAATGGTGGTTCTTTGGTCAAAATGTTGCATAGATTATGTTTTACATATCATCTTCAAGCCGCTTTTGTGGGCGGTCTTATTTACGGGGCTCACCTTCGACAGCGTCTTCTCCCCGTCATCTTTGTTGTAGCGGTGTAGCGTGCAAGGACGGGAGGGGAAGAAGTGTCAAAAGATGGAGCTAACTGTTTTAATGACATTCAGACTTTACTTAAATCAATAACGGAGCAGCATCTCCTCATCTGGAAACAACACAGGAAATGTGTCCTGTGAAAAACCGTCCGACCAGAACTCTCTAATAACTAGAGTTCCTTGGGTGAATAATATAAACTCATTACACCGGTATGTTTTAGCGCTTTCATGGCGAGTTTACTGACAGATATAAGTAAGAACTTCACACTACTTCATATTAGAAATGGCAACAGCGGAGGATGAATGTCACATAACAAGAAGATAGAGAAAAAGAAGAAGCTTATCGACTACGGCATCGGCACAGACTACAAAGGCGGACGCGCGCAATTTTTCAGGACTTATGCAGATCCCAAATACAGATCAGCAGGTACCAGAAGGTAAGAAACATTGCTTTTGCATAATATTGTGAAACAAAAAGCCAGATAATATGTCTTACCTTATACACACACCATAATAATACTTGTATGTTTAATGCGCCGACAATCCTTCAAGCGGTGTGGCTTCATAGCTTACCAAAGTCAAACTAAAACATTTTGATAGATTTTTGAGCGCCGTGTGTAATGTTCTATATTTTCAATGGAACATTTCAAATGTTGGTGTTGTTTACTTGAGACCCATCATAGTGCAGTCTACACGTATATCTTATGTTTGACTGCCATCTACTGGTCACACTTATCATTAAACCACGTACCAAATAAAATAGCTTCGAGGTGGGTAAGCTCAACCCAACTTAGTCCTTACATTAGGCGCACCGGGTTATAAGGTGCACTGTCGAGTTTTGAGGGAAAAAAAATGTAAGTGCGCCTATAGTCCGGAAAATACGGTATGCTGTGTGAAACTAAAACAAATACAATGGATAGATATCTAGAGATCTATTGTTTGTTACAAAACAGAAATGTATCTTTGACAGTCTCTAAGACAAGACAAGACAAGACAAGGTTACAGGACTGAACAATAAAGAGACGAAAAATAAAACCATAAAAACATAGACACAACATGTAAAATATAAAGATGATGCAAAAGTGTTCATTTATTTTTTGTTTAAAGTGATGATGGCAGTGGGAATTAAAGTTTTTTTTAATATATGTTTTTCCGGGCAAGTGGGACCTCAAAGCGACGGCTTAATGGTAGCAGCTGGAATGATGATGAGTGGATGTGAGGGGTCCTGAATGATGGAGGTGGCTTTCCTGGTAACTGCCTGAGTGTAGAGATCTCTGGGGGAGGTCCGGGGGAATCCACTTATTTTACGAGCCTGTTGTGTTATGAAGGAAAGTTTTTATGTTTGATTGGAAGTGAGTTGTACCAGGAAGCCATGTTGAAAATTAGTTAAGATTCTATTAATGATGTGTAGACCCGGGTCAAAGTGTGTGTGCGTGTGTGCTACTACAAAGAATATACACTAAGGGCCTGATTTACTAAAGGTTTGTGTGTACTAAAACGCGTGCAAACTTGATAGCACATGCAACGCTGATCTACTAAACGTATGCAAAGTGGATTGCCTCTGTTAAGTGAGCAGATACATTTTGCAATGTATTCAGAATAAAAGTTACTTTTCAATAGGGAAAGAATGCAATACTAAGAAAATACTATGTATATGAAAATTGACTGGCTTGTATTGAACCGTGGACTTGTTCATTCATCAGTAGAGCGGCTTTCAATCTTAATAAAATTAACACTATTTGCAAAATGTACCACGCCGCTGGAACCGCAACTAACCTTCATAACTAATTCGAAACAGCAACATGGACTCCGCATTCATTTGAATCGTGATGCATCGTGATCAAGATGTAAATCATATGTAATTGAATCGACAATTGATGAAGAGGTATCTAAAATGTATTGGACTATTGCTTGCGAATTTGAGATGTATATCGTATCGGGTAGAGACCTCTAGTGGACTGTTCTTTAAAGGTAATCTCATCGGATTGGGGATCACGGAATCCAATCCTAGTTTAATTTGGATCAAACCTTCAGTTTGTGTTGTTCAAAATGTTTCGGTTGGATTTGGATAACTTTGATAATAAAACATAAACAAAACAAAAAAACAGGCTTAGCCTGATCCCAACAGGCAGAGGAATTTCAAGGAAAAAAATATAGTTAAACTTTCAAAATGGTCAAATAATACATTTGTTTACTAAGATCCTAATTCTATGTGTGTTATCTACAAAACAGTGTGGACTTGTAACAGGTATATTTGTGTTCCCTATGAGTGGAGGCGAGGTTTGGTCAACCTTTCTCCACCCTAATTATTTTTGGAATGGTCGTATTGACCGGCTGTTATGACTGTAAATTTGTAAAATGTGACCTCATCAGATGCACAAAAAAGGAGATGTTATTACTATTTGCATGGAGATTTGTGTATTCATATTGTTCCTGATATGTTCTTTATAATCACGTGTTCTCTTTTCCTGTATAATTGGTAATTTTTGTGTGTGTCAAGTAACCATTGGAATTCAGCAAGGGGGGTATATAACAAGTTACTGTATGTATTTGATTCCACTTGTTTCAACAAGGGTTTATTTGAGTCCTCAATGGCGCCCCTTCTCAGACATGGTCTATAAATTGGCTGGACTGGCATTACAGCAGCCAGTTCATTACTGCCATGATCGAAGTATTATTTTTCGTAGTGTGTTGTAAAGAGCCTCACTGTATCGACCGGTGCACATTCCATCAGAAAGTAAACAGTGCCCATAACATCACTCAAGTCCATACTTGCCAACCCTCCCAATTTTTCCGGGAGACTCCCAAATTTCAGTGCTCCTGCCGAAAATCTCCCGGGGAAACCATTCTCCCGATTTTCACCCAGACAATATTAAGGGCGTGCCGTGATGGCACTGCCTTTAGCGTCCTCTACAACCTGTCGACGCGTCCGCTTTTTCACAATACAAACATTGTGCCGGCCCAGTCACATATTGTATGCGGCTTCTGCATACACAAGAAGGTGACTGCAAGACATACTTGATCAATGGCCATACAAGTCACACTGAGGGTGGCCGTATAAACAACTTTAACACTGTTACAAACATGCGCCACACTGTGAACCCACACCAAACAAGAATGACAAACACATTTCGGGAGAACATCCGCACCGTAACACAACATAAACACATATTGTAATGTATGCACCCCTGCTACCACCAAAATCCGCCCCCCCCAACCCCCCACACCTCAACCTCCCTCCCAATCTCCCGAATTCGAAGGTCTCAAGGTTGGCAAATATGCTCAAGTCTCCTGTCCATCATTACCACAAACACAACACAGAGTCCAGTAGGCTTTAACTAGTGACAATTACAGTGCATTCAGCGGGGATTACATATTATTAGTGGGCGTGTTACGTGTGATCTACTAAGACTGTGAGTACAATTCCAAAATGGTGCAGACCGCCTCATTTAAATGAGGATGTTGCATGTATTTTGGGCAAAAACAGTCAATCATTTGCTGCACACTCTTGTTATCATGGTCCTACCTGTGGCGATTGCAATGTTTTTCAGCTTGCAGGGCGGGGCGATATAGCTCAGTTGGTAGAGCGGCCGTGCCACCAACTTGAGGGTTGCAGGTTCGATCCCCGCTTCCGCCATCCTAGTCACTGCCGTTGTGTCCTTGGGCAAGACACTTTACCCACCTGCTCCCAGTGCCACCCACACTGGTTTAAATGTAACTTAGATATTGGGTTTCACAATGTAAAGCACTTTGAGTCACTTGAGAAAAAGCGCTATATAAATGCAATTCACTTCACTTCAGGACACATCGACCACTTTTTTATGGGCATTTTAGACAAAGTCCAAAGTGCATCTACAACGGAACCCAGCGCCCAAGGTGCGCCCAAGGTGTGCTCATGGGAGAAAGTCTGCACTTGTTCTTACCATATTTGCAAAACTTGGAGATATGGTAATATTTATCATAAATGAAAACACGAACGGCATTTAAAAAAAATATGCCAGCAGACATCAAAACGGATAAAAAAATGTGCTTTTATCAGCCACTTAAGTCATCCAGCATGTAGCTATAAAATTATAAAAGGGTCTTGCTGAATACACTTTGTCTAATATTTTTTTAAAGTCTGACAGACAATGCAAATATGTTGACACACACACGTGACTGATGATCTGTTTGCAGGCACTTTTCAGATGAGCAAAATAAAACGCTAAACACTGCTGGCAAAACGGTGATGAGTGTTGATAAATCACATAGAGTGTGCTGTTTAATATACTGTATTTGCATTTTTGCCTCCAAGTATGGTGGGTGTTTTGCTCATCAGCATATATTCTGGAAATTGTAGCTTTACTTTTATATATGTTTGGCCCAATTTTTGATATTTTCATTACTTCCTGTTACTGGAAATACTTTTTCAAGGCAATATTGTATACAATATGCAGGGAAAATACAACAGCCACACATTTTTACAAGGCTATTATATGAAAAACTTGCACTGTTTGCTTTGTCTGATTGTTAACACATTTCATTTGTGCCTGTGTTTGCATTGTTTCTTTGTTGGCTTTTGCATGCTTGAAGGTGTTTATCCAGGATTTTATTTATTTTTTTCCCCTATGAAATGTGAAGGATGCTACACGCACGTCCCAATTACGGCAGCCGATGCTGCGCTGCACAAAACAGCGCTTGCTTGTTAGTTAAATAGATAGCGTGAACAAGCCCTCATTATTACAACTTATTACTGTGTTTGCACGCCGAATGGAAAAATAGATCTCAGATTATGAGCTGAAAAAGTTTGTATGTGGGCTGACACGACACAAAAACAAAATGACTATAAATACGCACAATTACCATACACAATTGAAAAGGATCGCTTTGAAACACGAAGTGGAAGTTGTTTCGGCAATATCCTTGCAGCAGTCAGCAAACGTGTTTCTTCCTTGCCTCTCTTGCCAAAGTGTGCACACTGAGTCTCAAGTTTGTTTTTTGAGGGTTTTTTTTTGAGTCTCAAGCTTGCTGAAAGTTTCAACCTTAGAGGGAGTTTTTTGTCGACTCTATCTCTTAGGTGCCCTCACTGATTGACTATGTGTTATGTTTAAGGTATTTTCCTTATAGCAGAGTTTTCCTTTCCTTAGTCACCAAAGTGACAACGCTGAATGTATGTTCTGTTCGAGGTTCCTTTATTAGAGGGAGTTTTCCTTGCCTCTGTTGTCCAGGTGTGCACACTGAATCTTAGTCTCTCACCAAAGGGCCAACACTATGGGCCTGATTTACTAAGATCCAAACACCTCGCGCTAAAAATCATGTGCAATCTTGGTGTGTCGCGTGTGATTTACTAAGACTGCGTGTGCAATTCAAAAGTGGTGCAGACCGCTTAATTTTAAATGAGTATTTTTTTAAAAATAAAAAAAATCAGTTGATGTGCTGTTTTACAATGAGATTTATTTTTTTCATTTATATGAAAAATAATGTATCCCAATATCCATTTTCTTGGGATTGGAACATTGGAATAGACGTTCACAGTTAGTGGCAGCATCTTCCATGAAGGCTCCTTCAAGGTGCTAAAAAATTGTGTTCCATAGTACAGTAGATCACATTGCACGACTGCCCCTGAAATAGTGGTACATGTCTGCTACATGTTTTAAAAAATAGCCAGAATGTGCAATAATTGGAATGTGCAGTATGTGCAGTGGCCTCGTGGTTAGAGTGTCTGCCCTGAGATCGGTAGGTTGTGAGTTCAAACCCCGGTTGAATCATACCAAAGACTATAAAAATGGGATCGATTACCTCCCTGCTTGGCACTCGGCATCAAGGGTTGGAATTGGGGGTTATATGACCAAAAATTATTCCCGGGCGCGGCACCGCTGCTGCTCACTGCTCCCCTCACCTGCCAGGGGGTGAGCAAGGGGATGGGTCAAATGCAGAGGACACATTTCACCACACCTAGTGTGTGCGTGACAATCATTGGTACTTTACTTTAACTTTAAATCTCATTTAAATAAGGCGGTCTGCACCACTTTTGCACTTGTTGTCAATTTGCACGAAGTCTTACTTCATGCCCACTAATAATATACCCAATTTTATATTTTGCACATGCTATTCAGCATGTGGTATTTGGATCTATGTAGATCAGTCCCCAAGTCTCGACTATGTTTTAGGATTATTCTTTAGAGGGAGTTTTTCCATTACTCTGTCGCCAGAGGAAGTGAAGTGAAGTGAGGTGAATTATATTTGTATAGCACTTTTTCTCTAGTGACTCAAAGCGCTTTTACATAGTGAAACCCAATATCTAAGTTGCATTTAAACCAGTGTGAGTGGCACTGGGAGCAGTTGGGTAAAGTGTCTTGCCCAAGGACACAACAGCAGTGACTAGGATGGCGAAAGCTGGGATCGAACCTGGAACCCTCAAGTTGCTGGCACGGCCGCTCTACCAACTGAGCTATACCGCCAACACTAGGTGCCAACACTAGGGGCCAACACAAGGTGGGAGTGTGATCTACTAAGACTGGAATTGGTAACCGGTGCAGACAGTCCATTGTAAATAAATTGTGAATAAAAGCTAGCAATAGGTGGCTGACAATGTATAAAGCAGGCTAAAAACATCCAAAAACCTCAAGCAAAGTTTTATATACACACTGTAAGTTTATACAGTACAGGCCAAAAGTTTGGACACATCTTTTCATTTCAATGTGTTTTCTTTATTTTCATGACTATTTACATTGTAGATTGTCACTGAAGGCATCACAACTATGACACCTGTGAAGTGAAAACCCTTTCAGGTGACTACCTCTTGAAGCTCATCGAGAGAATGCCAAGAGTCTGCGAAAAAGTAATCAGAGCAAAGGGTGGCTATTTTGAAGAAACTAGATTATAAAACATGTTTTCAGTTATTTCACCTTTTTTTGTTAAGTACATAACTCCACATGTGTTCATTCATGGTTTTGATGCCTTCAGTGACAATCTACAATGTAAATAGTCATGAAAATAAAGAAAATGCATAAATGAGAAGATGTGTCCAAAATTTTGGCCTGTACTGTATGTAATGTAGTAACAGGCATATTCATAATAACATGTAATAGTTACGTATTTTGGTAATTTTAAGCATACAGTAGCACCTTCATTTCTCAGACTCATCACAATATTTGCTATTTCCTTCAACAACAACAATTACTAATCATGGCAGACGTCATGAGAGCCAACAAAGACAACTTTTGACAAACAATGTGTCACGGCCCGGGCACATGCCAATGCGCATTTCTCAATGAGCGCACCTCTGGACACGCCCACGGCCGCTCCTCTCCTGCACGCGTCACTCCACCGGCTGCAATCAATCTGAAATCAGCGCACCTGTCGGTGATGATCTTCCTGGTCTTCTTAAGCCTGCACAACCTGCCATCGCTCGCCGGAATATAACCTTCTGTTGGCGTACCGTAAGCGCGTCTCCAGCTTTCTAGTTACCTTCTGTCCTGATCTCTGTGTTTTTCCCTGCGTTGATTGTCGTGTCCTCCCTGTGTGCATTCCCGAGTCAAGCTGTGCGTCTTGTGCTCCTGGATCTTCCCTGCCTCCCTCGTGCTTCCTTGTTCTCGACTCCTCACTTGCCCCGGACTACGACGACTCGCTTCTGCATCTCGACCCGACTTCCGCCCCTGGACAACCCTGCCTGCCTTGCCCTCGTCGGACAGCACCGCTCCTCTCTACACGCACCCCCACCATTTACGGTAAAACGCTCCAGTTAAATACTACACATTGTCTTACACCATACACACTCTTGGATTTTGTCACACATCATTCTATAGTCTATTAGTATTGTTTGATTATTATTATTATATATATATATATATATATATATATGGTCTATATATATAATAAATACATAGAGCTACATCGTCCCCTGGTGTCTGAGCCGTCATCTCCTCCTGTTAAACTATGACACAATATACAGAGAATAAGCTACAAGTTTTAGACACTAAGTCATGCTGACTGATGGGATGTTCATACCTTCCCATTTTGATAAAGAATTAATCATAATCCTCACGTATGTACAGAAAAAAAAAAGTGGGCTCAAACAAGTGTCTTGTCATGTCTTTTTTGCTATCTCTGGGTCTAAGTTGAATCAAAGTTGACCAACTTATTGGTACCGTATTTTTCGGAGTATAAGTCGCACCGGAGTATAAGTCGCACCTGTCGAAAATGCATAATAAAGAAGGAAAAAAGCATATATAAGTCGATATGGAGTATAAGTCGCATTTTTGGGGGAAATTTATTTGATAAAACCCAACACCAAGAATAGACATTTGAAAGGCAATTTAAAATAAATAAAGAATAGTGAACAACAGGCTGAATAAGTGTACGTTATATGACGCATAAATAACCAACTGAGAACATGCCTGGTATGTTAACGTAACATATTATGGTAAGAGTCATTCAAATAACTATAACATATAGAACATGCTATACGTTTACCAAACAATCTGTCACTCCTAATCGCTAAATCCCATGAAATCTTATACGTCTAGTCTCTTACGTGAATGAGCTAAATAATATTATTTGATATTTTACGGCAATGTGTTAATAATTTCACACATAAGTCGCTCCTGAGTATAAGTCGCACACCCGGCCAAACTATGAAAAAAACTGCGACTTATAATCCGAAAAATACGGTATATGGCTACAACCTTCTACTATACATGTTAGAGACATGATTTATAATTTAACTTTTACCAACTCAGAGGTGATGCAGCAGCTCACCGGCTCAGTATGTCAATAACTGCATAAACTCTCTGTGATTAATGCACTGCTAAAAGTAGTTAATCCACTTTAGCACTTATAATAACAATGTTATTACTCTAGTCACAAGTTTTTTTTGTTTTTTTCTATGTTTTTATAGAAGGCTTTGTGAGCGCAATAAAGTATTCCCATTAGCTGCATTGTTAGCCACCTCGTACTTGCTGTATACAAGTTAGTATGAATAAAAAAAGAAAGACATGTGTTATTGTCTCACATAGGGAGTGTGAATGATAGGCATTATTTCCAAAAAAGTGCAGTTCACCTTTAAGAGACGACATCCTTTGCCCTCCAGTTTAGTAGCTCAGCAACACGCAAACCTTTAGTATATTTTATACTATAAGTATTTTCTCTTTTCAAGGGTTATTCCTGAAATGCTGTTTTTCCTTGACTCTGTCGCCAAACTACCTAAGAAATGAATAAATTAAAAAGATGGTTTGACAAAAACAGACTGTCTTTGAATCTCAGTAAGACTAAAATAATGCTATTTCGTAACAGTAGAAGAGAAAGTCAAACACAAATACAAATAGACATTGAAAGGGTAAAATAAAACAAATGTTTTGGGTGTAATAATAGATGATAAATTAATTGGAAATCTCATGTAAAAAATATACAGCATAAAGTAGCAAGAAACTCGTCAATAATGAATTAAGCAAAACATGTTCTGGACCAAAAATCACTTCATGTTCTTTACTGCTCGCTAGTGCTACCATATCTGAGTTATTGTGTAGAAATATGGGGAAATAACTAAAAATGTGTGCTTCATTCACTAACGGTGTTACAAACAAGATCATTTAGAATAACACATAATGTTGGATATAGAGAACATACAAACCCTTTATTTATTGAATCACAAATATTGAAATTCAACGATTTGGTGCATTTGTAAACAGCTAAAATTATGTACATTGCAAACTGTAACCTGCTACCTAAGAATATACAACAATTCTTCTCAACAGAAAAGGAAAAATATAACCTTAGAATTAATTTAAAACATTTGTATGCTCGTACAACACTTAAAACCTTTAGCATATCTGTATGTGAAATTAAATTATGGAACGGATTAACCAAATAAATCAAACAAAGCACCAATTTGATTCAGTTTAAGAGACTGTTCAAACTACAAGTGTTCACAAAGTACACAGAACAATAATTATGATGAACATCTTGAACCCTTTTTTTTTATTGAGACAAAGATTATGTATTTAATATTTGTTTGCTTACTATATGGTATCATATTTATTTATTATTTATTTGTTCACTGTTCTGTTACAGAGAACAAGGAAATTGGATACAATTGCTATGGTATGAAAAGGGGTAGGAGCTCTGCTTCTTCCTACTCTTTTTCGGACGTGCTGTAATAAAACAACTGGAATTGTGTGATGCATTACATTGTATCGTATATGCATGTTCGAAATAAACTGAAACTGAACTGAACTGAACCTATACTGAATATTTATTCTGTACATGGTTTATTCCTTACAGTGAATTTTTACTTGCCTAAGTGCCTATATTAGGTGTATTCTCTGTTTAGGAATGATTCCTTGGACCACAGGTGTCCATTACGTTGTTCGCGAGCTACCCGTCGATCACGGAGTAGGTGTGGGTCGATCGATTATATCAAAACGGATCATCAATCCTCACCGGTATGTGACATTTGTCACTGGATTGACACATGTCAACCGAGGGTCTTGTAAGATAACCGCTGGCTGCTGTGAGCTCAGTATGAAGAAAAAAAAAGTGGCCAGGAAATACTTTTTCTTTCAACACAGTCTCTCTCTCCAAACACCTGCCGTCAAGGGTCTGAAGACCAATGGCACAATTCCTGTCCTCAAAATTAAAGTGCTGCTCCATCCTGTCTGCACTAACAAAGCAAAGGTCTCAGAAAACTGGCTTACACAAGCGCGCGAGCTACGGAATTAGCCTCTGATGTATTTTTTCTAAAGGGTAAAAAAAGGAGTATGGGAGCTGGATAAAGCTAAAAACCTACCATTTTAAAGTGAATTATATTTATATAGCGCTTTTCTCTAGTGACTCAAAGCGCTTTACATTGTGAAACCCAATATCTAAGTTACATTTTTAAACCAGTGTGGGTGGCACTGGGAGCAGGTAGGTAAAGTGTCTTGCCTAAGGACACAACGGCAGTGACTAGGATGGCAGAAGCGGGGATCGAACCTGGAACCCTCAAGTTGCTGGCACGGCCACTCTACCAACCGAGCTATACCGCCCCATTTTAATGTGTTATTGGAATGGGAGGAAGACACGTTGTAAATTCGAACTTGTGGAACGTATCAGCAACATTCTGTCTTGTCTGATTCCAATCAATGCGAGTAATCAGAGTAAGTACCGTATTTTTCAAGGCATAGGGCGCACCGGATTATAAGGCGCATTAAAAGGGTCATATTATGACTTTGTTTCTACATTCGAAACACTTCCTTGTGGTCTACATAACATATAATGGTGGTTCTTTGGTCAAACTGTTGCATAGATTATGTTTTACAGACCATTTTCAAGCTGCTTTCTGATCGTGTCTTCAGGATGCGCCATTTTTTGGACGGACTTATTTACGTCACTCCACTTCGACAGCGTCTTCTCTCGTCATCTTTGTTGTACTGGTAGTTTTTAGCGCTTCCATAGCGAGGCTACTGACGGATATGAGTTAGAACTGTTCGCTACTTTATATTAGAAATGGCAACAGCAGAGGAGGAATGCCCCACAACAAGAGGATAGGGAAACTACAATGGCGTAGGAGCACTAATTTTCCGGATTTATGCAGATCCTAAATACACATCAGCAGAAACCAATAGGTAAGAAAAGTTGGCTTTGCATAATAGGTTGAAACAAAATGCCAGATATGTCTCCTACTCGGTGCCCTTTTGGGTCCTCATACACACACACCATAATAATACCCAGACCCGGCTGCGGAAAAATATTTAAGAGGGGGGTCAATTATTTTCAGGGGGGCCCCGACTAAAAATGTATTTTCGCCACACACTTTTTAAAGTCAACGTGCCTTTCTTTTGATTACTGATCATCTTGTTTTAATGAAGAAATGAAATCAAAATAAAATAAAATAAACAGCTTTCAGCCCAGGACTGATAATACCTGTATGTTGAAGCACAGTATGTCTGACTAAGGTAGCCGAAATGCGCCGACAATCCATTAAGTGGTGTGTCTTCGTAGCTTACCAAATTCCTACTAAAACATTTTGACAGGTTTTTGAGCACCATGCATAAAGTACATTCTTAATGAAACATCAACGTTTTGGTATTGCTTGCTCGAATCATTTATTGAACAGGCCTCATCCTGCAGTCACCACGTAGCTCTTAGTTTTGACTGCCGTTTACCGGATGACACTTGCCATTACACCATGTACAAAATAAAATAGCTTCGAGGTCGGTAAGAACAACCAGAATCAATCAGTACATTAGGCGCACCGGATTATGAGGTGCACTTTAGATTTTTGAGAGAATGAAAGGATAATGCAAAATACAACAACATATATATGCATCTAACAAGTTTGTGTTTGTATTAAACACTTTTAACGTCAGGCAATTTTATATGTACATTAGGGAATAAGAAAGTTAACGCGATAATAACGCGTTAACTATAAATTCCTTTAACGGAAGTTTTTTTTTTTTAACGCACGATTAACGTGCTTGCATCCTGACTCCTTTTTGAACCTCAGGCAATTCCATAGTGAGGGGAAATGTACAGATGTCTAATTACTGTTGGGCCACAAGCAGGAAAATAGTGAGCAGAAATACCTCCCAAAAAAGGGTACATTATGGAAATCCGATGTCCAAAGCCAAGACAAGTCATTGTATCGCAAATACAAGACTATTTTATCTTTGATCACCGTGAGATGTCGTCACTGGAGCGAATGCAGGCTGGCGTGCTTTGCCGCTTGCAGGGAGGAGCTTTTTTTCCGTGTTTAGATGCAGTGTACTGCATTGATAACATAAAATGTGGATTGTAACTGCTTTAGTAAGGTGAAGTAAACGCTCAACAAAAAGGAAATACAGAGGCTGCAGGCAGACAGTAGGCAGGATGTCTTTATAATTTTTTTATTCATGTCATCATAACATATCAAGACTCCTTCTCAAACCAATGGCAGACTTCCGGCTTCACAATAAAAGCGCTATGCGTCACATCCACTACAGTAACAAAATGAAAAATGTATTCCATAACGATCATGCTTTGATTGTCAAATATGTTTTGTAATGTAATCTGTAATATTTTACCAACATAAATGTTTGTACATCAGTTGAGGAATGTATTGTAGAGGGGGGCATTTTGTGGCAGATTTGAAATAAAGTGAACTGTATATTCTTGTATAACATGCTCAAATTGACAGTCCTCCATTACAGAATGTTTATCAGGCTGAATATCACCCCTTATTAATAAATAGAGAAGGTTAAGACATTGTCATGCAGAAAAACAAATATGATTAACTTGTACAACATGTAATTTACAGAATATCAGAAACATTTATTTGGGTGGTAATATCACATTATACTTTACCAAACATCTTTTTACAATCAAAGTATGATCGTAACAATCCACCTATTGTGGTATTAATGGTATAACTGGTATCTGAACATGGTGTGGCTCCCCATCTGAATGCAAGTGCTCCTAAAGCAGGAATAAAAATTATGTATTCCTACAAAATACAAAATCTGTTAAAACACCAACGCACTGCAGGTTTTTTTTTTTTTTTTTTCATTCAAAACATGTATATGGGCTTTTTGTGTTGCGCAGTTTAAAAATGTTTTAAAAACATTGTAATAAATCAATCTAATTGTCCAGTCAAGGATAATAAAAACTTGAAAATCTCTGTCTAGGGTACAATTAATAATGATGATTGATGTTTATCTGCGATTAATTGTGCTATTTTTTTTTCTTTTGTATCACGATTATATTTGAGTTAACTATGAATTAACTGTGAGCATTACCAATAAATATTGTAATCCTTTGACAGCCCTAATATTTATATATATATATATATATATATATATATATATATATATATATATATATATATATATATATATATATATATATATATATATATACTGTATATAGGTATGTAATATTTATACAGTACAGGCCAAAAGTTTGGATGTACCTTCTCATTCAATGTGTTTTCTTTATTTTCATGACTATTTACATTGTAGATTGTCACTGAAGGCATCAAAACTATGAATGAACACATGTGGAGTTATGTACTTAACAAAAAAAGGTGAAATAACTGAAAACATGTTTCATATTCTAGTTTCGTCAAAATAGCCACGCTTTGCTCTGATTACTGCTTTGCACACTCTAGACATTCTCTCAATGAACTTCAAGAGGTAGTCACCTGAAATGGTTTTCACTTCACAGGTGTGCCTTATCGGGGTTGATTAGTGGAATTTCTTGCTTTGTCAATGGGGTTGGGACCATCAGTTGTGTTGTGAATGAGAAGGTGTGTCCAAACTATATATATATATATATATATATATATATATATATATATATATATATATATATATATATATATATATATATATATATATACATACATACATATATATATATATATATATATATATATATATATATATATATATATATATATATATATATATATATATATATATATATATATATATATGAGGTTAATTTCTTGGAGGATTTTTTTCCTGTCCTCTTTTCTTTTCAAAGATTCTTCCTAAAAGATAGTTGTTCTTCCACTTTGTTGCCATTAGTAGCCACGGTAGACTTGACTCCTTTAAGGGAGTTGTTCTTGCCACTCTTTTCAAAGTTTCCACACATACAGTCAACAGTTCTGCTCAATGTTTTATCCTTTAGAGAGATGTTTTTGTTCTCTGCTTCCATCGCCAAAAGTGTCCACACTGAGTCTCAGCTATGTTCGCCGTTTCTTGCTTAGCGGGAGATTTTTTTTTTCTTGACTTTGAAGTTTTTTTTACACTGAGACATGGTTCCGCTCAAGGTTTCATCCTTACAGAGATGTCTTTCTTAGTTTCTATCGCCGATGTGACCACACTACGTCTCTTACCTCTGTCACAAAAGTGCCCACACAGTCTGTTCTGTTGGAGCTATCCGTACTTCCATCTCCAGATTGACCACATGTAGTCTTTTTAAAATGTATTCTTTTGACTGAGTTTTTTCCTTGCCTCTGTTTTTATAGCACCTATACTAAATATTGGTTCGTTTCCAATGTTCTTTTTTGGAGGGAGTTTTTTCTTTCCGCTGTCACCAAAGTTTCCATTGGGTCCACTGTTCCCAAAATTCAACTTTTTGTCTATGGAAATTATCTGTTTTGAGTCCATCGAGGCCATCTAAGAACCATGAGTTCAAATGCCTTGAGTCGTCATGCGTAAAGCCTGCAGAAAAATAGCATGGGAGGTGTTGGTGAAGAAAATATGCATCACATCAACCACCCTCATTTCACGGCCGGCTAACCCAGTGAGAAGTCATGGAGGAGGCGTGGGGGTGATGATGAAGTGACATGGCCAATAACTTTCATTATCAGTGTCTCTAACCTTGTTCCGTGCACTAATTAATTTATCCGCTGGCAGTCATATGCCGTGTGTGCAGTCCCTTTTCCCCAAATCCTGCTCTTTGAGTCTCACTTGTTGGAGTTCAGCATTTGTTGGTTTCTCTTCCCTGTTTTGTGAGTATACAAAAACAAGGTAAACGTCCCTGTTATTCAGGGGTGTCAAACGTACGGGCCGAGGGCCAGATCAGGCCCGGGAACAGGTTTAAAACCGGTCCGCGGGATGAGTTTGCTAAGTATAAAAATTAACCTGAAATGTTTGAATGAAAGAAAAAGCTGTTCTAAATGTGTCCACTGGATGTCGCAATAGCAATTCTTTGTATCTTTGTAGATGATGCTACATATGTACAAAATAAACCACTGTCATGTCTGTTGTTCATGTTTTTGTTTGGCCATGTGCTGTTTGTTTTTTGGACTCTTTTTAGTTCCTGGTTGTGCACTCTTGCTTGTTTTGTTTCCATGACTACTCATTAGTTTCACCTGTCTCACGTTTTGCACTAGCGCACCTGTCACTAATCATGTCGGTATTATTTAAGCTTGCAGTTGCCAGGCAGTCTGTCTGGCGACATTACCTCCCTGACACCCATGCTATCTGATATCCTTACTACTCATGCCATTGTCATGCTGTCATAGTTTTCATGCTGCTTGTTTCTTGCCACGTGAGTTTTGTGTATTCTTGTCACAGTAAGTGTTTATCTGTTTCATGTTCATAGTTTTTTGCCCAAGTGCTAGTTTTGTTTCATAGTCAAGTTTGTTCTCCGCCTTTGTGCGCGCCTTTAGTTTTGTACCTTTTGTTAGTGTTCAAATAAAATCATGTATTTACCTCCAAGCCATGTCTGATCCAACTTTACTTGCATCTCGGGAAAACAAACACCCCATAGTCCACGTCTTGACAACTACATGATGTTAGTAAATCAGTCGAGGAAAATGATCAAACTACATAAATAACATCCTGTAATTTGATTTTGATATCATTTTTTTTATCTTGATAGATTGAAAATTACTGATTGATGACTGATGGACATTATCACATAATTTATTCAGAAAATATAAATAACGACAAATACTATTAACCGCAACATGTAAGTGTAAAAAAAAAACAACAACATTATGATGTGTACAATTTCAGAATGTGCTTTTCTATTTTTAAACACAGAAATCAATCTGAAGTTGTCTTTATTTTTAAGTTATCGTGCCTTGATTTTACTTGGGAGTAGATTTGTCTCCATGTGGCCCCCCATCTAAAATGAGTTTGAAGTGAATTTGTGAAGTGAATTATATTTATATAGCGCTTTTCTCTAGTGACTCACAGCGCTTTTACACAGTGAAACCCAATATCTAAGTTACATTTAAACCAGTGTGGGTGGCACTGGGTGCAGGTGGGTAAAGTGTCTTGCCCAAGGACACAACGGCAGTGACTAGGATGGCGGAACCGGGGATCGAACCTGGAACCCTCAAGTTGCTGGCTCGGCCACTCTACCAACCGAGCTGGAGTTTGACACCACTGATGTTAAATCACATGAATTACAATGCTTTGGTAAACATTCTGTAAGTATGGATTGTTCTATCTCAAATATTATTATTATCTTTATACACTGTATTGTTATTAGATAATGTCTCTGCCTTCTGACTCTTACGCCAGTCAAACCCCCTTTCCCATAGAACAAGCATTGCAGGATTTTACCCCCATCTTGTGGCCTTTGGGGGAACAGCAGCTTGTTTGTTGAAAGGCTTGACTGTACCTCTCAGGGACTTCTTTATATATTTCAATCAAAAGGGTCTCCTTCAAATCCCTATTATCGTTTTTAGTGATGTCAAAATTGCTGTCATCTCGTTATTTACTCACAGCTGTGTAATGTTTGTGTTCCTATTAGGGCCACCATCAGAGACTTATGCTGCATCAAAGGCAACTGTGTGTATGGCTATTAACTTAATAGGAAAAATAGCTTGTGTGCCTCAGTAGTGGCACCACAATCATCCTTAACTATACTTTGGTTTAATAGTACTGCATCCCCCCGGTGCGTTCCTGCAAACGCAAAGCTCCTGTACTCATCTTTTTATCTTTGCTTCTGCATTTGGGTCCGTGTACCTTCCGTTCATTGGATTTCAATCCTTAAACGCGAATCAAAAAACAAAATTAGGGCCGTTTTTTGATTTTTATTTTATATGGCAGATTTTAAAACAAACAAAAAGGGGTTGATTTTCATTCAAATATTGCCATAAAATTGAATGTTGTGCTGTTTTTCCTTTCATGGATTTGTATTTGTCCAGATTAACACAAAAATCGAATATACGTTAATCCAAAATGCAAAAAAATTGTGGGTTATCTGTGTGATGACAAATTTGAACCGGAAGCAGTATTTTAGCTTTTTTAGTATAACGGTAACATCTTTGTTCAGCGGGAGTCCTTTTGTCGTTTTGAAAAAAAGTGTCATTAAACAGTTGTTCAACTTCCATCCATCCATCCATCTTCTTCCGCTTGTCCGAGGTCGGGTCGCGGGGGCAGCAGCCTAAGCAGGGAAGCCCAGACTTCCCTCTCCCCAGCCACTTCGTCCAGCTCTTCCTGTGGGACCCCGAGGCGTTCCCAGGCCAGCTGGGAGACATAATCTTCCCAACGTGTCCTGGGTCTTCCCCGCGGCCTCCTACCGGTCGGACGTGCCCTAAACACCTCCCTTCGGGCATCCTGACCAGATGCCCGAACCACCACATCTGGCTCCTCTCGATGTGGAGGAGCAGCGGCTTTACTTTGAGCTCCTCCCGGATGGCAGAGCTTCTCACCCTATCTCTAAGGGAGAGCCCCGCCACCCGGCGGAGGAAACTCATTTCGGCCGCTTGTACCCGTGATCTTGTCCTTTCGGTCATAACCCAACGCTCATGACCATAGGTGAGGATGGGAACGTAGATCGACCGGTAAATTGAGAGTTTTGCCTTCCGGCTCAGCTCCTTCTTCACCACAACGGATCGATACAGCGTCCGCATTACTGAAGACGCCGCACTGATCCGCCTGTCGATCTCACTATCCACTCTTCCCTCACTCGTGAACAAGACTCCGAGGTACTTGAACTCCTCCACTTGGGGCAAGATCTCCTCCCCAACCCGGAGATGGCACTCCACCCTTTTCCGGGCGAGAACCATGGACTCGGACTTGGAGGTGCTGATTTTCATCCCAGTCGCTTCACACTCTGCTGCGAACCGATCCAGTGAGAGCTGAAGATCCTGGCCAGATGAAGCCATCAGGACCACATCATCTGCAAAAAGCAGAGACCTAATCCTGCAGCCACCAAACCAGATCCCCTCAACGCCTTGACTGCGCCTAGAAATTATGTCCATAAAATTTATGAACAGAATCGGTGACAAAGGGCAGCCTTGGCGGAGTCCAACCCTCACTGGAAACGTGTCCGACTTACTGCCGGCAATGCAGACCAAGCTCTGGCACTGATCATACAGGGAGCGGACTGTCACAATCAGACGGTCCGGTACCCGATACTCTCGGAGCACTCCCCACAAGACTTCCCGAGGGACACGGTCGAATGCCTTCTCCAAGTCCACTAAACACATGTAGACTGGTTGGGCAAACTTCCATGCACCCTCAAGGAGCCTGCCGAGAGTATAGAGCTGGTCCACAGTTCCACGACCAGGACGAAAACCACACTGTTCCTCCTGAATCAGAGGTTCGACTATCCGGCGTAGCCTCCTCTCTCTGAAACTTTTGTTTCAGAAATGAAAATGGGAAAAATGGCCCGAATTTTTATTTTTATTTTTATTTTTTTTAATTATTTTTTTTTATAATTCTTCGGTCAATCGTCAACAAAATAAACAAACAGTTGTACATTCATAGATTGAAAAGGAAAATGTTGCAGACCGAAAGGGTTTAGGCTGAAGTTGAACACGTATTGCGCCTATCCCTATAAACAATGTCATCAAGTACAAGATGAACTTCCGAAAATTATGAAATTTGTTTTTTGATTTGTATTTAAGAATTCAAAACAGAATGAACGACCCATTTGCCGCTATGTCTCATCATTTTTTGAATGGACGCAAAGTAATTTTAATCATCAAAGACGCTTGATAAAGGCGAGTCATACCAAAGACTATAAAAATGGGACCCATTACCTCCCTGCTTGGCATCAAGGGTTGGAATTTGGGGTTAAATCACCAAAAATGATTCCCGGGTGCGGCCACTGCTTCTGCTCACTGCTCCCCTCACCTCCCAGGGGGTGATCAAGAGTGATGGGTCAAATGCAGAGAATCATTTCGCCACACCTAGTGTGTGTGTGACAATCACTGGTACTTTAACTTTAACTTAACTTTTGTACCAACATCCGATATACACCAAATGTTTCACTTTATTTCTGATACGGTTATTAACGGAATACCGATATATTGCAGGGTATTTGTCATGATCCGTTACCCGGGTCATGGCATGATTTATGTTTGGTAGTTTCCAAGGGCACTGATTCTCTCACCTGTCTTAGTTTAGCAATTAGTGTTCTCACCAGGTGTTTTGGTTGATCACTCCCCTTTTTAGTTTTCTGTCAGCCTGCACGAGTTGCTGGGTCAATGCTTGCTATACGCAACAGCTACGCACTCTACTATTTCTCGCTGTTCACCCTTGGTGACGATTCGATTTGTTCGCTCCACGCTGGTTTAGCATCTGAGTTTTGTTTTGTATTTTTGTCCTGCGTTTAATATTAAAACTCATCCTACCTGCACGGTGCTCCAGCTTGTTTTCTGCATCGGAGGAAACACGACCAGCGCAGCCTATAACGTAACAGTATTGTTTTTTTTTGTTTTTGTTTTTTTCCAAACATAGACCAAAAATACTCTCAATCAACACAATTCAAAGAAAAAAATAGCATAACCAGTACAATGTTGTCATTTTAAAAGCAAGAAACAAAACAGTGCTGTTGTATTAAAATAAAATGAAAAAACAGACAAATGTGTGTATGAAAAGGAGCAGGACGAAGCAAAACCTAAAAAGATGATCAATAATACAAGACATAATCACCGGTTTATTTCGAACATGCATGCACCCAAAGTTTTTGACTCGGGGGCTACATTGGGTTACAACAATTTGGCCGGGCTATATTGTATATATATATATATATATATATATATATATATATATATATATATATATATATACATATATACATATATATATATATATATATATATATATATATATATATATATATATATACATATATATATATATATATATATATATATATACATATATACATATATATATATATATATATATATATATATATATATATATATATATATATATATACATATATATATATATATATATATATATATATATACATATATACATATATATATATATATATATATATACATATATATATATATATATATATATATATATATATATATATAATTCCTCGCACACTAATTGACTGAAAGAGCGCGCACTATGTTTTGCCTGAGCGGCTAGGAGACACCGAGAGTAACAAGCGGTAGAAAATGGATTAGAAAGGACGGATTAAAAAAAAATATATATATATATATATATATATATATATATTTTTTTTTTTTTTTTTTTTTTTTTTTTTTGAACTTGGGATTTCCCGCGGGCTGGATTTTGGACGCTGGCGGGCCATAGTTTGGGGACCCCTGACTTACAACGTGGTACATCACATATTTACAGTATCATAATACAACAGGTCTGAAAAGGAGGAGGAAGAAGCATGCCAACTGCTTCCAATGTATTTGTAAACACTAGGCATCACTCATTATGTATTATTCTAATTGATCTTTCTTTTTTGTAACATGCTAAGTGAATAAGTGCACTTTTGTACGTATTTCTGTTATGATCCGTTGCCCGGATCATAGTTTATTTTGGCTTTTGATTCACTTGTGGTTTAAGTTCTGTTTCAGCATCCCTGTTTTGTGTTTCTTGGTTGTCATGGGTGCTGATTGTTTTCACCTGCCTCTGATTAGTGTTCGACAGGCTCACCTGCTGCTGGACACTAATCAGAGAGCTATTTAGTCCCGGTTTTCCCCTCTCAGGCTGGTGCTTTTGTTTGCTTTACGCAACTGCTACGTTCGATGTTTTCTAGTTCACTGTGTGTGCCTTACGCTATGTCCCGTCTTAGTGTTTCCTTGGGAGCTATTCCACTAGCTTTCCTTGTGTTAGGCACGCTTCTTTTGGTTTGTTCCTGTCTTTGTTTAATTTTTTATTTTTTTTATTTTTTATTTTTTTGTGTCCTGTCCAGCTTCTCAGGCAAATCATATAGTTGATGTAAATGCCCATGTCGGCTGTTCAGATTTACTTTACAATTATTTGTATTTGACTTTATTAAATGTATTTATATTATCATTTAGTGCAGCCGGGCCGGAGCAGGAGGGGATAGAAAGAGAAAAAAAAGAAGACAGAGGGGGAAATTGTGGGGACAAGAGGGGGATTAGACAGAGAGACAAAAACAACAACAGCAAACAACAACAACAACAACAATAGAGCAACATCAGCAAATACGACATGTACAAATATGATGGTAAAAGTAATAGCAAATAAGCAGTTAGCGAAAAATAAAAAATAATACAGAAATGACAATGAGCATTATTACACTACAAATAGATCAATACAAATACCAATAAAAATAGTGCTATTGATAATGAACAATACCAATAATTTACCTTTATTATCAACAATACAGTTGTTTAAATGCAACAATACATATACGTAATGATAACTTGAGATACGAAAGAATGCAGAAAAATTGAGGGGGAGAAAGAGAAGCAACCTACATTAACCTTGTAGATTGTTATAGTAACAATAGGTTAAGCTCTGTCAGTGTGCCATGTGTTACACCCAGTTTACCCTAGGGCAACAACGTTAATATATGTTTGATGAAACGTGATTATGTGCATGAGTGTAAGTATGCATATGTACTTGTATATGTACAGAATGTGTATATGTGTTTGTACAATGAATGTATGTATACAGAATGTGTATATGTGTTTGTACAGTGAATGTATATGTACAGAGTGTGTATATGTGTTTGTACAGTAAGTGTATATGTACAGTATGTGTATGTTTGTATATTGAATGTGTGTGTGGATGTACGAACTTTAGGTATGTAAATATGTACTGTATTTGTGTATGTATGGGGGAGCGTAGGTACCTATGTACGTATGTGAGCATATGTGAATTTGTATGTACAATATATTCGACTCCCAGAGTGCGTGGGAGCCAGAGCACGGCCCCATCACCCCCGAGAGCCCAACCCACAAACAGTAGGCGTGGTGCCCAGGGAACCAGGGACCACCGCCCCCACGAAGCCAAGCCGGCCAGCGACAGGGACCCCAGAGCCCGGCCCACCGTACCGCCCACAAGGGCCAGCAGCAGGCCGCAGACAGACGCACCCGGCAGAGGACAGGGCACGAGAAAAGCAGGGGACAGCCAGACCCCAAGCCAGCGAGAGACCACACCCCACACGGGCAGAAAGGCGAGACGCCCCGCCCGAGGTACCCAGAGACTCCCCGCAACCGGACGGGAAGACCGCCCCCGCCCCACCGGCAACCGGGCCCCCACGAGCCCACCCCCCACCCCCGGAGAGCGCGGCGAGGCCACCCCCCGGCCACCCCACCCAAATTGGCCGCCGCAGGACCACCCGGCACAGGGCCACGGGAACCACCCACCCACCTGTCTTTGTTTCATGATTTATGTGAATAGATCATTTCCTACCTGCACGCTGTCGCCGGAGTTCCTTTTCAACTCGCGGAAGAACAATCCACGCATCATCATGCCTCCTCGACGTTACAATTCCCCCATATTTCTGCACAATAACCGCAGTTGCGAATTTGGAGGGATTTTTGGTGCGGAATATTTGTTCATTATTGACATATTTCTTGACACTTTGTGTTATATATATTTTTTGAGATTTTCAGTTCATTTTCATCTATTATTAAACCCAGAATTTGGTTTATTTTACTCATTCAAAGTCCGTCTATTTGTATTTGTGTTTAACTTTCTCTTACCGAATCGAATTATTTTAGTTTTACTGAGATTCAAAGATTTTTTTTTTCAAACCATCTCGTAAATGTATTAATTTATTTTGTTATTTGTATTAGCTTCTGTGTGTTCTCTGAACAAAACGCAGACGTTGTGTCGTGTATTTACCTGGCACAAGACGCATTAATTGGTGGCTTTTCAGTGTTGATGGCGACCCTTCACTTCCCATACCTGTCTTCTTTCCGGTTTGTGGGGAAAGCGATGTAAAAGCTTTCCACAATTATCGTGGGGGGAGCAGCCCTATGCTGCACAACAGGGCATTTTTATACACTGCAAAACTGACAAGGAAGCACCGCAAACACATAGCATTAACTCAAAGTTGGTAGCAGTCATGGCGCCCTTGGGCTGCTTTTGACCAATCATTGAGGAGATCGCCTGAAACCGAGTTGGCCATACTCCCTTTCTACACCACTCTGCTGAGTATGTGTTTTTACTGCCAACTAGTGCCTACTAAGGTTGTACGGTATACCGGTATTAGTATAGTACCGCGATACTAATCAATCATATTCGGTACGATACCGCCTCTGAAAAGTACCGTTTTTATTTTTTTGGCATCACAAAATCTTCTTTCATTTTTTTTATTTTATACTGTGTTTATAACCTGAGGAAATATGTCCCTGGACACATGAGGACTTTGAATATGACCAATGTATGATCCTGTAACGACTTGGTATCGGATTGATACCCAAATTCGTGGTATCATCCAAAACTAATGTAAAGCATCAGAAGAATAAATGATTATTACATTTTATTACAGTGTATATAGAACAGTGTTTTTCAACCACTGTGCCGCGACACACTAGTGTGCCGTGAGATACAGTCTGGTGTGCCGTGGGAGATTATCTAAATTCACCTATTTGGGTTAAAAGTATTTTTTGCAAACCAGTACTTATAGTCTGCAAATGATGTGTTGTTGTTGAGTGTCGGTGCTGTCTGGAGCTCGGCAGAGTAACCGTGTAATACTCTTCCGTATCAGTAGGTGGCAGCCGGTTGCTAATTGCTTTGTAGATGTCGGAAACAGCGGGAGGCGGTGTGCAGGTAAAAAGGTGTCTAATGCTTAAATCAAAAATAAACAAACAGGTGAGTGCCCCTAAGAAAAGGCATTGAAGCTTAGGGAAGGCTATGCAGAACGAAACTAAAACTGAACTGGCTACAAAGTAAACAAAAACAGAATGCTGGACGACAGCAAAGACTTACTGCGGAGCAAAGACGGCGTCCACAAAATACATCCGAACATGACATGACAATCAACAATGTCCCCACAAAGAAGGATGAAAACAACTGAAATATTCTTGATTGCTAAAACAAAGTAGATGCGGGAAATATCGCTCAAAAGAAGACATAAAACTGCTACAGGAAAATATTAAAAAAAAGAGGAAAAGCCACTAAAATAGGAGCGCAAGACAAGAACTAAAACACTACAACACAGGAAAACAGCAAAAAACTCCAAATAAGTCGGGGCGTGATGTGACAGGTGGTGACAGTACACCTACTTTGAGACAAGAGCTATAGTGATGCATGCTTGGTTATGGTTTAAAGTCATATCCGACAATTGTGACAACGACTTTTTACTGTCAACCGAGTTTCATTTTTTAGTGATTTTAGTGGTGTGCCTCCGGATTTTTTCAACGCAGAAAATGTGCCTTGGCTCAAAAAAGGTTGAAAAACACTGATATAGAACATGTTAAAAGAGAAAGTAAGCAGATATTAACTGTAAATGAGCAAGTAGATTAATAATTCATTTTCTACCACTTGTCCTTAATAATTTTGACAAAATAATAGAATGGAAAATGACACAATATGTTACTGCATATGTCAGCAGCCATATTAGGAGCCTTTGCTTACTTAATAATAAAAGACAAGTTGTCTTGTATGTTGACTATTTTATTTAAGGACAAACTTGCAATAAGAAACATATGTTTAATGTACCCTAAGATTTTTTGTTAAATAAAGCCAATAATGCAATTTTTTGTGGTCCCCTTTATTTAGAAAAGTATCAAAGTACCGAAAAGTATCACAATCATTTTGGAACCGGTACCGGTACCAAAATATTGGTATCGGGACAACACTAGTGCCTACTTTTAAGACTGTGTGGTATGAAACGAGTAAAACATCAAAACTATATATGTTTTCAAATTTGTGTTGCAATGGTGTTCTTTTTGCGGTTAAGGTTAAGGAATGTTTAAAATAATTGATCAAAAAATATATATAAAATCACATATAAAAAAAATAAGCCTCAAAACATTGCAGCTTTAGCTCCAACTTTTTGACAAAGGTGCCGTTAATTCAGGTGTTTCAGGCCACAACAATCATTAAATTAAAACCTGTGATATCCTGGAAGGACTGTTATCCTATCTGATATCATTATCAGCAGAAAGAAAAATGTATCTTGTATCTTATGTTCGTATTCTCTGATAATATGGGTCACTTGCACAATTCAACACGTCCGAAAAGGAGAGCCTAATTAATCTCTACCTTTGCTTTTACCTTTCCCTGCAGAGTGCCTGTGAACAAAGGCGACTAGAAGGAGGTTAATCTATTGTAAGTACTGAGTCTTATCATGTGTACTACGGAGACGGGAGCACGGCCATCATGGAAAAGAATGTTCTAGATTTTCGTGGAAAGTACGGGAAAATTAGGGCGCTTGGTGACATGATATTAGTTAATATATGTTTTAACAGTTGTAGCCTGTGCCTTAGAATATGTAACTCAGGTTTACTGTATGGTGTCCATGAGTGATTTAGTTGGAGTGTGAATAAAAATGGAAGAAAAAAAAACAAGACTAAGGCTATGTCTACACTAAGCTGGATAACCCCTTCAACGAATAATTATTTAGCCTAGGAATCGTGTCAGCCACACTAATCCATCGTTTAAGGTTCCCCTCTTTGGATAATTTTTTTACACGGGTAAGTGCGCCGTGTATTTCTTGAATCTTCGGCTCTTAGCTTTATATGGACTTATTGATCGTTTACAAACTGAGTTCGGAGAGGAAGTGAAGTCAGTCAGAAAGACCGCGGCCCACAGAGGAAGTGACGTCAGAAAGAACGCGCCACAGTCAGCTTCATAATAACCGGAGCTAACCACTGGAAATATGGAGGCGAGTCATCCAGACATGCCCGTGTTTGTCATTCTTCTACATGTACAGACGCTTGTGGAAATAACACATGAGTACCTTAAAGAGAAGGAAATGCGTGATTGCAGCTATTTGGGATACAACACATCTCAGACGGCAAGAGAACTTTCGAATGTCCGGGTCAGCTGTGATTCTACTTACCTACTTTGTCCATTTGTCGAAGGAGAGTCAACGAGAATGTGAGCTGCCGCAGATGTGATAAAAAAAAGGTAGCGTGTTTTGTATTGCCTGGCCGTCGAGTGAAGACTACGGAAAACATCAAACGCTTTTGGACTGGCAAATCAGACTGTATCAGTTATTGTCCGCCATGTATGTCGCGGACTCAACGTCTAGGTCCAGAGTATATAAAGTCACCAAAAACGAATGGACAATGAAGGTGAAGGCAAAAGAGTGAGGAGTGTCCTGACTAGATATCTAGATCCCTAGACTGACTGATGTAAAATGTTCTTTATTACATTGTTTACTTTCACATGTTTTTAAAGATTTGATAAATTTATGATGGCTCAGGTGTGACTCACTAAAATAGGGCCCCACAGCACACTGGATTCCAGTTAATTGAAATACCACAACACTAAATATTGTACAGATAAGTTAAATTTAATTTAAGAACTTGCACACAAAGCAACACTGGAGGTGACTATGACGTGCGCATTTTCCGCGCATGCGTACTAGGTCGCGTTGCGCCGGCGAACAGAGGTGGGAGGGGTCTTAAACGACTATTGTGTGTGTGTGGACAAGGATAAGGTTAAGTGGGATTTACCCTGGATAACTTTAGTGTAGAAGGGGCCTAAAACATATCCTTCACTGAAAGATAGCTTCTCCCTTGGATGACGTGCTTTATGTTATCCAGAGCAGTGAGTCTTAAACTGCGTCATAAGGGCTTCATCTAGTGGTACGTCAAATAATCACTTAATTAGATATTCAAACACAGTGTTACTGTTCAAACTGTGTGTCATGTAGCAGTGGCCACAAATATTCAATACACTTCCTAATTAAAACCTCTGCCTTATTTTTAATGAATACTTAGGCCGACTACGCTACTGTATTTTAATGTTGGCCATTATGGTGGTATTGGAGAGCCTAATGTTTTCTGAGGTGGTACTGGGTGAAAAACGTTTGAGAACCACTGGTCTAAAGCTGTCAAAGGCTGCTGCTGGTACCACTCCCAGTTCATGGGGTTTTATCAAAAAAAAAACATGACCATTCTGGGCTGACGCAGGAAAGAGACGGAGGAGAACTTGTGGGATGGAAAGAGAGTAGGTGGGTCTTGGCTATATGCAGACAAAGCCTTGGCTATTTCAAGGTCGCCATGTGTCACGCTGCCCATGAGCCTTTCTTTGCTCAAGCCTGTCTGCATTATGAATGGCTATCATGATCCTCAACTGTCAATCAAAGCTGAATACAAAGAGAAGAAGGCTCAAGGCTGGCGCGGGCACTTTTTCACCATCGCCACATCTGACCTCAGTGGGGGCCGCGCTGCAAGCCTGGCCCACAAAATAAAGAGGACTCCGGCGTTATGTCTTTAGCTGAACAGAAGCAGAACATTATATGGCTTTAACCTCACAGAAGTGAGTGCCTTCGCACATTTCACTCTACTGTACATGTTCTCCAGGGACAATAGTAGAGAAATCAAACTTGGATAAACATCAGGGTATTTAAGGTTGGATCTATTAAAGATTTGTGTGTATTAAAAACATATGCAAGCAATGCTAATTGACTAAACTCGTGTGCAGAGGATTGTGTCTTTCAAATGAGCAAAATAGAAAGCGCAATACATTTAGTATGAATATACAGCAGAATATACCGTATTTTACAGACTATAAGGTGCACTTAAAAACCTTTTTTTTCTCTAAACTCGCCTTATAACATGGTGCGCCTAATGTACGGAATAATTCTGGTTTTGCTTACCAAACTCCGAAGCAATTTTATTTGGTACATGGTGTAATGATAAGTGTGACCAGTAGATGGCAGTCAAACATAATAGATACATGTAGACCGCACTATGATGGCAATATGACTCAAGTAAACAACACCGACATTTTATATGTTCCATTGAAAATATAGAACATTACACATGGCGCTCAAAAATCTATCAAAATGTTTTAGTACCACTTTGGTAAGCTATGAAGCCACACCGCTTGATGGATTGTCGGCA
>NC_084564.2:20462500-20475000 GCF_033978685.3 Nerophis lumbriciformis
AATTCCGGCGGACCTTGAACTCATCATAGTTTGTTTACATGTACAACTTTCTCAGATGCTGCCATGGAAAGACGTGTTTTATGCCACTACTTTTTTGTCTAATTTTGTCCATCAAACATTTTATGCTGTGCGTGAATGCACAAACGTGAGTTGATGCTATTGACTTGTGTCATGTCTGTGTGATCATGTTTTGTTTTGGTCATGTTTTGTTTAGTTATTGGACTCTTTAGTTTCTGTTTACGCTCCATTGTTTTGTTTCCATGACTACCCATTAGTTTTCACCTGTCCTCGTCACGCACCTGTCTCACGCTTTGCACTCGCACACCTGTCACTAATCATGTCACTGCTATTTAAGCCTGTCTGTTTCTGTTGTTCCTCCTGGTGTCATTATCCTCTCATATCATGCTTCAAGCCATGTTCACAGTCCCATGCCACAGTATGTGTTTTTGTTTCGTGTTCTTAGTTAATTGCCTTTGTGCTATAGTCTTTTGGTTTCATAGTTTGTTCTCCGCCATTGTGCGCGCCTTTTGTTTGCTTCTTTTTTTGTCCTTTGTTAGTGTAAAAATAAAAGATGTACTCACCTCCAAGCCATGTCCGGTCCAAGTTCACTTGCATCTCGGGAAAACAAAAACTCCAAAGTCCAAGTCTTGACAACTTGTAGGAGGCGTATTTGGTCACTGCATGCTAACATGCTATTTAGGCTAGCTTTATGTACATATTGCATCATTATGCCTTGTTTGTAGGTATATCTGAGCTCATTTAATTTCCTTTACTTATATCCTCTGTGTATTTAATTTTGTATTTGCATGTCTCATGACATATTATCTGTCGTGATATTGGATGCATTTCTGATAGTTGTTTGTGTGCCATGTTGTACCAGACCACAGCAAACATTACCCAGCTGGCAAAGATCAATCAATCAATCAATGTTTATTTATATAGCCCTAAATCACAAGTGTCTAAAAGGGCTGCACAAGCCACAACGACATCCTCGGTACAAAGCCCACATAAGGGCAAGGAAAAACTCACCCCAGTGGGACGTCGATGTGAATGACTATGAGAAACCTTGGAGAGGACCGCATATGTGGGTAACCCCCCCCCCCTCTAGGGGAGACCGAATGCAATGGATGTCGAGTGGATTGTAATAAATCCATTAGAAGAAGACCGCCTGCCGTTTCCTTTAACATGGACACACACATCTATACCTTTGGCTATTCTGAACCAGTAATTTCCAGGAGTTATCTCACCCTCTGAGAAGGCTCCATTTTACTAATGATTTCCAATGTTGTCAAAATGTGTAGATTAAATATTACATTTGAACATTTCTGTCAACTAATATTTACGTCAGCCTGCGACACAGTCATTTCGATAGTAGGCTACTGTAACTAATATAGACACTTACATCATGTGTTGCCTTCATTATAACACTTATGTAATGCTTTTAATTTTTTTGCGGCTCCAGACAGATTTCTTATTTATTTTTTGGTCCAAAATGGCTCCTTCAACATTTTGGGTTGCCGACCCCAGGTCTACGACTACTTACACCCCCGATTAAAAACACAAATTGGTTTGTTTTACCTGGACAGCGGCGAACCTAACTTCAAACACTTCACTCAACACAGACATCACAGCGACAACATTTTCGAACAAGGATGAGGTGATGGAAGAAAGTAAAAATAGAAAAAACTATCTCCCCAGGAGAAGTTTTTGTACAAGTTTCACTTTTGCATCTCATTGCCTGTAACTCTGGCATGTTCACAGACCCTCGATTAAAGTTAGAAACAGAAGTGTCAAACGGTTTTAAAGACCGAGGAACCAAACCCACACGAGATGCTCTAATAATAAAATAATCATAATAATGATGATTTATATGATTCGTATTATCCACAACCCTACATGTATCCGATAATCTCTACTTTACACTCTGAAATAAAGGGAATCTTGACACATACATACATATATATATATATATATATATATATATATATATATATATATATATATATATATATATATATATATATATATATATATATATATATATATATATATATATATATATATATATATATATATATAGAGCACATACTTGTTAGTCACAAAAAACATTCATGAAGTTTGGTTCTTTTATGACTTTATTATGGGCTCAATTTTTGTTTAATCTAACATCACATGGACAAAGATAAGACCTTCTGGAGGAAAGTTCTGTGGTCAGATGAAACAAAAATTGAGCCGTTTGGCCTTCTTGTTTTTAATCATATTTGTTTTATATTGTTTTTATAGTGTTTTATATGTATTTATTTTATTTATAAAATAAAAATATAAAAATATGTTTATATATATATTTTGGGGGTTTATCTAGAAATGTTAATCTCATCTTCAAAAAGTCAAAAACCTAATGAATCAATCAATCCACTTTATTTATATAGAACATTTAAACAACAAAATGTTTCCAAAGTGCTGCACAACAAAAATAAATACATATCAAACCAATATAAAAACAATATAAAATAAATATGATTAAAAACAAGAAGGCCAAACGGCTCAATTTTTGTTTCATTTCATCTGACCACAGAACTTTCCTCCAGAACTTATCTTTGTCCATGTGATGTTAGATTAAACAAAAATTGAGCCCATAATAAAGTCATAAAAGAACCAAACTTCATGAATGTTTTTTGTGACTAACAAGTATGTGCTCCGATCACTCTATCGCAAAAAAAATAAGAGTTGTAGAAAGTATTGGAAACTCAAGACAGCCATGACATTATGTCCTTCACAAGTGTATGTAAACTTTTGACCACGACTGTAGATACCTGGACTGAAATGTCTGGGATTGTAGTGGGCCAAAAAGTCCAGGGCCAAATGTTTGTCCCCTGCAGTGCACCTCTGGTAGATACATTCTCAGATGGGCCATGACCCCTGCTGTGAGCCGCCATCCAAAGGCCATCGAGTGTACACAAACCTAATGAGTTCTGGACATGTCCTATTGAACGCCATCTAATTGAGTCCAGTGGTGATTAATTAGCAAAACCAAGGTCTGAAAGGTTGAATATGTAAAGCAGGAAGTCTCTGGGTTTTGTTGTTGTTTCTCCCGGACAAATCCTCCTGATTTACATAAATAAATATCCCCATGCTTCATAAAAATATGTTTCACACAATCCCTCTTTGATTGTGCTCATGTCCTCGTCAGGCCCTGAGGCTGAACCGGAGGGTAAATATTTTACTGTGCTTCAATTCTGATGCATAAACAACAAGCGGTAAGCGAATGCATGATTAAGAAGATAGTGTGCATTGCCTGTCTTTGGAAGGAACCTTATGAATTTTGCCGAGCAACAAGTGGGCGGCTGCTAAAAATGTGTAGCATGACCAGAAAAAAGAATCAACATCGAATTATTATGGAATGCCGGCCTTTAATTCACTGTGTTATATAATGAAAAAATGGTGATTTGCATGAATGTTACCAATATTAATTTAATTTCGAATAAAAAAAATTGAATTAATCGCGATTCTTATTTGTAACGATTATTAAAATGTTTTTGTTTTTTTATTGATATTTTAATTTTTTACATTTTTGTTTTGTTTTTATCTGTCCTGTCCAGCCGCTCAGGCAAATCATATTTTTGATGTAGATGCTCATATCCGCTGTACAGATTGACTTTAGAAAAGAGACGTGTGGGATACTTCTCTTATTGCCTTATTAATATTTGACTTTATTAAATGTTTGGGCGGAAAAAAAGTTTTTAAACAAAACCTGTTTTTTTTAAAGTAATATATAATTTTTTCAGAGCTGTTTATGTATTTCATGGAGGAATGTAGTAAATCATAGAAATGGCACCCAATGTTATTAAAAAAATATAGATTTTGATTGGAGAATCGTTTTGAATTGAGAATCGATTCTGAATCGAATCGTTACCCCCAAGAATCGAATTGAATTGTGAACCTACTCAGTGGCCTAGTGGTTAGTGGCCTAGTGGTTAGAGTGTCCGCCCTGAGATCGGTAGGTTGTGAGTTCAAACTTCGGCCGAGTCATACCAAAGACTATAAAAATGGGACCCATTACCTCCCTGCTTGGTACTCAGCATCAATGGTTGGAATTGGGGGTTAAATCACCAAAAATGATTCCCGGGCGTGGCCACCGCTGCTGCTCACTGCTCCCCTCACCTCCCGGGGGGTGATCCAGGGTGATGGGTCAAATGCAGAGAATAATTTCGCCACACCTCGTGTGTGTGTGTGACAATCATTGGTACTTTAACTTTTAACTTTAGTGCCCAAAGATTCCCAGCCCTAGTTTGTATGTTGCTGTTGTTATTTGATTGTAGATTTGAACAATTATACTGTAGGGAAGAAATTAATACGGCCAGATGAGGGTTAACCATTTCAAAGTACCAATTATTATCACACACACACGAGGTGTTGTGAAATGTGTCCTCTGCATTTGACCCATCCCCTTCTTCACCCCCTGGGAGGTGAGGGGAGCAGTTTTGCAATGCAGTCTGCTGAAAATGATGGAAAATGCCACTCTACATAGCAACTGTTAAAATTGCCACAAACCACATTTTAAGATTTTCAACATCCTATTGCCATTTGGCGGCGAAAGTTCATCACGTTTTAATGTGTCAGGTAAACCACAACAAATGGGGCCCATATGAATCTTCTTTCTTCTGTACATCTGACTATTCTGGTTTTGTACCACATACTATTTATTATCTGCAGCGCTCGTGTAAATCAGGGTTGTCAAAGTCAATCGCACACAAACCAAATGTCAAAGCATACTTGAGATTGCAGGACATTCAGGATTAATTCATAGTGCGGTTGCTCATTCTAGTAACGTAATTGTTTATCGACCGCCCCATCGTCATCCTTTTAACTTCGGGGCAAAATCTAAAATATGTTATATGCACACAAAACCATCAGGTTATGGGAGGGTGGTGACTTCAGTCGGTATGTCGGTAGACAAGGGCAATTTCCGTCAGTCTAAATCGGAAAGAGTTGGCAAGTGTGAGAGTGTATTCTGGAAAGTAAGCGTTTCCCAGCATTCCTTGTGTTGTCGTTACAATTTTGACAGTGCATCTTTAATGAGTTATTTTGTACGGACTAAGTTTAATAGTTACAATGGTGTCGTTTGTAGTCGTGTACAATTACATGTTTGCAACTTTTGTTGGTGATGTGACACCCTTTGTAAGAATGGTTAGTGCAATGCATCCAATGAATACCACAATATTGTTTTGAATCAGTACAGGTGATGTAGTTTGGCTTGATTTTTACATAGTTCTGACACCTGTGGTGTAAAAACAGAAGCAGTGAAGTTGGCACGTTGTGTAAATCGTAAATAAAAACAGAATACAATGATTTGCAAATCTTTTTCAACTTATATTCAATTGAATACACATTGCAAAAAAGTTGGCACAGGGGCATTTTTACCACTGCGTTACATGACCTTTCCTTTTAACAACACTCAGTAAACGTTTGGGGACTGAGTAGAGCAATTTTTTAGGCTTTTCAGGTGGAATTATTTCCCATTCTTGCTTGATGTACATTGTTCAACAGTCCGGGTTCTCCGTTGTCATATTTTACGCTTCATAATGCGCCACACATTTTCAATGGGAGACAGGTCTGGACAACAGGCAGGCCAGTCTAGTACCCGCACTCTTTTACTACGAAGCCACGCTGTTGTAACACGTGCAGAATGTGGCTTGGCATTGTCTTGCTGAAATAAGCAGGGGCGTCCATGAAAAAAATGTTGCTTGGATGGCAACATACACTATATTGCCAAAAGTATTTGGCCACCTGCCTTGACTCACATATGAACTTGAAGTGTCATCCCATTCCTAAGCCATAGGGTTCAATATGATATGATTCAACTCTTCTGGGAAGGCTGTCCACAAGGTGTGTTTATAGGAATGTTCGACCATTATTCCAAAAGCGCATCGGTGAGGTCACACACTGATGTTGGTCGAGAAGGCCTGGCTCTCAGTCTCCGTCCTAATTCATCCCAAAGGTGTTCTATCGGGTTAAGATCAAGACTCTTTGCAGGCCAGCCAAGTTCACTCACACCAGACTCTGTCATCCATGTCTTTATGGACCTTGCTTTGTGCACATAATGGAAGAGGAAGGGGCCCGCTCCAAACTGTTCCCACAAGGTTGGGAGCATGGAATTGTCCAAAATGTTTTGGTATCCTGGAGCATTCAACGTTCCTTTAACTGGAATAAAGGGCAAAGCCCAATTCCTGAAAAACAACCCTGCACCATAATTCCTCCTCCACCAAATTTCACACTCGGCACAATGCAGTCCAACATGTACCGTTCTCCTGGCAAACCCCAAACCCAGACTCGTCCATCAGATTGCCAGATGGAAAAGCGTGATTCATCACTCCAGAGAAGGTGTCTCCACTGCTCTAGAGTCCAGTGGCGACATGCTTTACACCACTGCATCCGACGCTTTGCATTGGACTTGGTGATGTATGGCTTAGATGCAGCTGCTCGGCCATGGAAACCCATTCCATGAAGCTCTCTGCATACTGTACGTGGGCTAATTGGAAGGTCACATGAAGTTTGGAGCTCTGTAGCAACTGACTGTACAGAAAGTCTTTGCACTATGCACTTCAGCATCCGCTGACCCTTCTCTGTCAGTTTACATGGCCTACCACTTGGTGGCTGAGTTGCTGTTGTTCCCAAACTCTCCCATTTTCTTATAATAAAGCCGACAGTTGACTTTGGAATATTTAGGAGCGAGGAAATTTCACGACTGGATTTGTTGCACAGGTGGCATCCTATGACAGTTCTACGCTGGAAATCACCGAGCTCCTGAGAGCGGCCCATTCTTTCACAAATGTTTGTAGAAACAGTCTCCATGCCTAAGTGCTTGATTTTATACACCTGTGGCTGGGCCAAGTGATTAGGACACCTGATTCAGATCATTTGGATGGGTGGCCAAATACTTTTGGCAATATAGTGTATGTTGCTCCAAAACCTATAAGTACTTTTCAGCATTAATGGCGTCTTCACAGATGTGTAAGTTACCCATGTCTTGGGCACTAATACACCCCCATACCATCACAGATGCTGGCTTTTCAACTTTCTTTTCCTCTTTGGTACGGCCAGCGGTGGTTTCATGTAACAAGTCAGCAGCTTTAGTAAGAATACAGCAGCAAACTGGTGAGAGTCTGGTGATGTATTTGTGATGGGACACAAGTAGGGGATTTTATTTTTGTATGTTTCATTGCTATGCATGTCTTAGTGTTTTTATTGCGGATTTTAATTGCATGTTGTTACACTTTGGAATTTGATTGTCTTTTTAATTGCATGTTTTTACTCCTTGTGGACTTTGCTGGCATTTTAAGACGTTGCCCCTTTTAGCTTGTTGCCCCTGACAACCAAAGTGCCAATCGAACGGCGCCTGAAATCAGACGCACCTGTGGAGCATTAGGACTGCACACATTTAAAGGAGGGAAGAACAGAAGGAAGGGGAACCGGAGAGTATCGACAGGCTTTGCCAAGAGCGTCCGGGTGGACGCCCGCAGGATGGGAAGGAATCCAGGACTACGCAGCAGACCCCGCAAGGTACCGGAGTGAACCCCGAGAAGCCCACAACACGCAGGGGCAGAGAAAACTCTGCCTCCGAAGTAAGTGTCATGGATTGTGGATCTGTGAGGGTGATCAACTGCCTTTGGCTGTGGGCTTGCGGGCTCGTGCGTTGTACGCTGGCTGTGTGGTCCTGTGGGCAGGAGCGGTCGGGACCCAGAGACCTGCGGTGACTCCCGGGAGCGACCAGGAGACGGGGCGAGACGGGACGCGTACGGCCACGTAGGTCCCACCGGAGACCGGTGAGGAGAGTGGGCGTACTCAATATTTCTACGCGGAACTACAGCAGAGGCAGGGGAAACTCTGCCTTGCGTGTAAGTGTGACGTCAGCCATGAGAGCGTCTCCGTGTTTTTAGATTATGTTATTTCCGTGGCTTGCCTCCGATTTAATTTGTGTGCAGGAGGACGCCGTGGAAGTGAGCGGAGCCAGGACATTGACCACGTCTGTCGTGGCTGTACCCTCACCTATATTATTGTTTACCAATTGGTATTTTTAGTGTTATCAACTTGACTGTATTTTTAATTTGTATTGAATAAATTGTAAATGAGCATCATAATCTTTCCTTATTTTGGGACGGTTGCTCCATACTTGCCAACCTTGAGACCTCCGATTTCGGGAGTTCGGGGGTGGGACGGGGCCGTGGTTGGGGGGTGTGGTTGGGGGCGTGGTTAAGAGGGGAGGAGTATATTTACAGCTAGAATTCACCAAGTATTTCATATATATACATATAAGAAATACTTGACTTTCTGTGAATTCTAGCTATATATATATATATATATATATATATATATATATATATATGTATGTGTGTGTGTGTGTGTGTGTATATATATGTGTATATGTATGTATATATAAATAAGAGAAATACTTGAATTTCAGTGTTCATTTATTTACACATATACACACACATAACACTCATCTACTCATTGTTGAGTTAAGGGTTGAATTGTCCATCCTTGTTCTATTCTCTGTCACTATTTTTCTAACCATGCTGAACACCCTCTCTGATGATGCATTCTGCTTCGTCTCCTTGTTGTGTGCGCAGTTGTGCACTGCACTCGCTAAAAGCCGTAGATGTTATTGTCACATATGCATGTACAGTAGATGGCAGTATTGTCCTGTTTAACAGTGTCACAACTTTGCTGTTTACGGCAGACGAACTGCTTTACGGTAGACGAAAACGTGACTGCTGTTGTTGTGTGTTGTTGCCGCGCTGGGAGGACGTTAATGAAACTGCCTAACAATAAACCCACATAAGAAACCAAGAACTCGCCCTCGATCATTCTACAGTTATAATGTGATTGGGCAGGCACGCTGTTTATATTGTGGGAAAGCGGACGTGAAAACAGGCTGTCGACACGTCACTCAGGTCCGCCTGAATTTCGGGAGATTTTCGGGAGAAAATTTGTCCCGGGAGGTTTTCGGGAGAGGCGCTGAATTTCGGGTTGGCAAGTATGGGTTGCTCTCACTACATTGGGTTCTTAATATTTACATTTGTTTTAAGCAAAATTTTACTAGATTTTAATATTCCACCACTCGGGTCCATCACATTTCCTGCTGTGTATGCAATGCAAATATGATTCTGTTTCATGTTGATTTACAAGAATGAGAGGGAAGCGACACGTCAAGCAGGCCGGCATGCATGTGATAAAAGGAGCCGCACAAAGGAAGTGTCACGTAAAGAGTTCCTAAAATAAAAAGAACTGAACTAATTATGCTCTGTTGTTGTTTATAAGGCGCCCGAGCCCCCATCTTTTATTCATCGGGACTCAAGGCAGCTGGAGGTTCTCTTGTCATACTCGCTCACGCTCACTCCCTCAAATCTCATTTCAAACAGAACCCATTGAGCCGTGGAACCGCGTTCCGCATCACAATGAACTTGTTGCCTCAGCTTTGAGGAGGAAAAGATGGAAGAAAAAGGGCATTAGCATTGTAAACAGGTGGACGGGGGGGGCAGAGCGAGCGTGAAGCGGAGGCTTTCTAAATGTTACCTGACAATCACCGCCACATAACTCGCCTAGGATTCGCCAAACAGGAAGTAAAGTCCACTCGGGGCAGGCCGCCGGCGCATCGTCAATCATTGTCCGTCCTGCGTGCAACATTGCGCGTATTCCCAATTCCAGAAGGGTGAAAGCTTCATGTTTGTTTCCCCAGAACGGCCAAAGATGATTCAAGAGCTGCGGGCTTTACAGTTGATAGCGGAAGAAATAAGTGAATAAGTGAATGCTTGGTGCCCACTAAGTAGGCATGTGTACCGAATTTGTACGTTTATTGGTACAGATCGAAGTCCGTTGCTACCGATTCATGTAAAATCAATCATTATTTTGATACCTTTGTTGCACGTGACGTCATGTACTTAAGCACTTGGCCGGTAGATGAGTATTTTTGCAATTTTCCATGCCAACAAAGCAAGAAGAACGCACTCCAAAGTACAACAAAATTCCACTTCTCAAAATGTGCTAGCTCAACGCTAATTGACATTGTATTTGCCATACAAATGCTACCAATTAGCATTAGCAATTTTACATGGCACTTTCAACATCTCCAAATTTAGCAATTCAATTAAATGTGGTGTGATGACATCTGATGTGTAATGAATACAATATTCCACACGCTAAACAGTATGTGCAAACTATAAAAAAATGTGTGTACTATTAGTGGATGTGTTGTGTATGATCTACCAAGACTGTCCTACCCGAGTGTCCTGGGCATGACGTTAAAGTGCATCCGGCAGTGGAGGCTCCTCTAAGGGGTCTTGGGGCACTAGGAGGTTAACCCTTTTACTACTGTTACCCCAGGTGGCCCTTGGCAAAGGCCTAGTACCTGACTGCCCCCTAGCCAGGGATACGGTGAAGACCTCAACGGCGGAGCAGGCGGAAGACGGTAGATTTAAGAACTACCACGGAAGAAGGCTGCAGCAGCAAAGGGTTCCCAGTGATCTTGGACTCCATGCCACTGGACCCTGACCCGATTCTGTCAAGGATTGTGTGGTCTCCCCACGTAAAACAAAGTCACGCAAAGGCATCCTCCATAAAGGGATACACCCCTACCAGGAGGATCGTCATACTCGTTTGAGTGACCGCCGATGACCAAGACTGTCGCCTGCCTTATTTAAATGAGGTTTTTGCGTGTACTACGCAGCTTTCATCATTGAGACACACTCATTTGCTACACATTCTCGTTTTGAACTATGCAGCAGACCATTATGTTCTACTTTCTTCTGGGCATTTTAGAAGCAGTCCTGCAGTGCGATCCAATCCAGAATCCACTTTTTTAGCGCACTAAAAGGTGCGTTAATGGCACTAACTGCAAGCGTGCCCTGGAATGCTGCAGGTGCAAGAAATATTACAATATGTGTTTATATATAGGAGAAATATTAAAATTTCTTATGTCTGGGAAAAAAAAGAACATCCCTAAAAAAAACGCCAACAGACACTGAAACGAATCAACTGAATTTGACAAAATTATATTGCCGAATAGACAATATATCTTATTTTTTATTTCTGTCAGTCCATATATGTTGAAAAGCATACTTATGATGGATGCGCAAAATTGCCAGTTTGCGCATCTTTTCTAGACATATTAAAGACACAAAACAATGGCCGAAGAACAGTTCCAGCCTTGATAAATCATACTGTGTGTGCAAAATACTTACCGGAAATTCCATGTTGTAACCCTTCTGCTTATAAAATGGTGCAGCTAATGTATGGATTTTCCTTTGCTGATGGCCAGCTTTAAAGTTAATAGTTAAAAAAAACAAGGGATGTTGCTGTATAGGTGTGTTATTGTTTCTGCTATGGCGCCATATTTGGGACAAGTTGGCTCACTGCAGGTGCTGCATTGCCCTTCTGTTTGGACTGAGCGATGAACCTACCGGAAGTACAGTTGCAGTTTGTTCTTCTAGCCTTCCATAGCGTATCTACTCAAATGGATTCTTGATTTATCGCTCCAAGCAACGTTTTTATGTTTTGTAATATAACCAAAGCAGTTTTTACTACTAAACATTTCAATGTGTGATGTCTGTAGGAGTGTTTTTAAGCATATTTGTACATACTGTAGTAATGTAATGAAGCTAGCGTAGTTAACGTTACCTATTATGCCATCACAGTGTCTTTGTTAGTATTTTGCATTTACAGTGGCATTAATTTTGTATTGTTTCAGTTTCAGAAATTCACCAAGACGTCACTGTGGAGTTATTGAGTCTGTTTAGCTGATTAGAGACCTAGCTTCTGCGGCTAGTGGATCCATTACGATGACTTCTGTTTTGTTTAATCAGCCGTTTTACTGCCGTGTAACAGGCACCTTTCGGAAACAATTAAGGTGATTAAGTTTCAGATCAGGGCAGCACGGTGGTAGAGGGGTTAGTGCGTCTGCCTCACAATACGAAGGTCCTGAGTAGTCGTGAGTTCAATCCAGGCCTCGGGATCTTTCTGTGTGGAGTTTACATGTCCTCCCCGTGACTGCGTGGGTTCCCTACGGGTACTCCGGCTTCCTCCCACCTCCAAAGACATGCACCTGGGGATAGGTTGATTGGCAACACTAAATTGGCCCTAGTGTGTGAATGTGAGTGTGAATGTTGTCTGTCTATCTGTGTTGGCCCTGCGATGAGGTGGCGACTTGTCCAGGGTGTACCCTGCCTTCTGCCCGATTGTAGCTGAGATAGGCTCCAGCGCCCCCTGCGAACCCGAAGGGAATAAGCGGTAGGAAATGGATGGATGGATGGAAGTATCAGATCAATAATACTGGAAATATGCAAACATAATCAATCAATCAATCAAAGTTTACTTATATAGCCCTGAATCACGAGTGTCTCAAATGGCTGCACAAGCCACAACGACATCCTCGGCTCAGATCCCACATCAGGGCAAAAAAACCTCAACGCTAGCTCCTATATTTGCCCGACGCCGCAACAAATTTG